>NC_141540.1:142663750-142880000 GCF_021556685.1 Rattus norvegicus
ACATGCACACGCACACACATGCACATGCACAGTCACACATACACACACGCACACATACACACACACATGTACACACATACTCACACATGCACACGCACACATACATGCACACATACACACACATACACACATATGTACACACACATACTCACACACATGCACACACATGCACACACGCACACTCACACATACACACGTGCACACATGCACACACATGTACACACACATGCACATGCACACACATGCACATGCACAGTCACACATACACGCACATGCACACACACATGTACACACACATACTCACACATGCATATGCACACTCACACATACACACGTGCACACATGCACACACACATGTACACACACATGCACACACACACTTGTGCATCTAAACCCAACTAAGAAGCAGACAGTTGGTGGAGGGACAAGACACGAAGCAGCAGTAGAGACTGACAGCATACCTGCTTCCTGAGGCTCCCAATCTGACTCTGCAGCTTCTGTATGACCTGCCGGAGCTGGGAGATCTGCACCTGCACTTCCTTCATGCTGTTCCCTTGAAGCTGGGCTGATTCCTGGAGTTCCTGGTACTGAGGGCACAAAGGTAACACCACTGGCTGAGTCACAGCTACTTCTGACCCAAGAATTGGGGACATGCCGTCTTCCCACCCTGATAGATGCCTCCCGATGTCTGCATTTTCCCAGTGCCAGTCAACTGCCTGAGCTCCGGACATGGTAGATATGCCTGGTAGAGATCCAAGCCTGTCTCCTTGTTTCTGACCATTGTCCCCCTCCTGCACTGTGGACACAGCCCTGCCCTCTAAGTCCCAAACGTCATGGTTGTTATCAGAGCTGCCCCAATAGGACCAGAGTTGGTGACCTCCCTGGTGTGTGAATAGGACCACCCGACCCTTCCCAGCTTGCTCTTAGGGCCACAGCACCTTGGTCTGGAACACAGCCTCAGCCTCGGCCTTGCTAGTCCGCGTGATCTCCTCATAACGGGCGCGGACCTCAGCGATGATGTCACTGAAGTCTAAGCAACGGCTGTTATCCATGGACAGCACCACGGACATATCGTTTGCCTGTGTCTGCAGCTGTCCCAGTTCCTATGAGAGAGACAAGCTCAGTGTCTACCACCATGGCTCCCTGACCTCTGTCTCCCTGAGGGAGAAGGGTACCTCAATGTCCATCCATTTGCCCATCACCCAGGGGTGGTCCAGATTTGCAGAGTAAGGACCACTGAGTTAGTCTCTGGTGACCTTTGAAATGTAGATAGTAAAGGAAAAATACCAACAAGGCCTCAGGTCACCTGTCCCTAAAGCCCTCTCACCCCTCATCAGTTCCCTTCCCACACAGTCTTCCCACCACTGGCCACCCTTACACTGGCCACCTCACATTTCCTCTGGTTGAGGACACCACCTCTGCCAGAGTCCCAGAAACTACCTGCCTGAAGAGCGCCTCCCTCCACACTTCAGCCTGATTTTGCCTTTCACATCCGGCATCTTTGCAATGGCCACCTGTCTGTATTTCCAACCCTCCCTGTCCTCCGTAATGTCTACCACCTTCTAGCACAGGACAGGATTTCTATTTTCCTGAGACTGCTGCTTCTGTCTGACTTCCGATAGAAGCGCCATGAGGGTTTCATCCGGTTCTTAGTTGATGACTTCTCATGCTGGTATTGGTTAGCTGATTGTCAGGTGGTGACCACAAACCAAAGCTATTCCAGTAGGTCTCCCCCTCCTAGTGGCTCCCCTCCTGGACACAGGGAGCTGTCCATCCTGACCCCTTTCTTATTTCTCCCTGTTCTTCATGAGTCCTTACTTCCTCATACAGACGTGTCAAGAAACAGACGTGCTCTCTCAGAGACTCCAGGTTGCCTTCCAAATCCATCTTGCTCTGGAAAACCTCATCCACGTCCTGAGGACAAGAGACAGAAACCATGCATCCCCCACTTCCTCTCATGACACCCGTGCTGCTGTGTCTGAAGACCCCTTTCTTCTGCCCATCCACCCTGCTCAGCACTATCTGCAGGACACTATCCCTGGCTAACCCCAACCCTCTGTGTTGCCTCCACTTCCATCCCGGCCTCATAACCTCTTGCTGACTACATGCAGAGTGTGAACGTGTCCGCGGTCACACCTCCACCCTCTGGCCTCCCAGCCTAGGACCAGGTTTAGGGCATAGTATGGGGTTTCCTGAGTGTTTGAGCCCCTCCCACCTTCTTAAGGACCACAAAGTCATTCTGCACCGAGGCGTGCTTGTATGCTTCCTGGTCATACCTGCGAATGGAAGAGGGGAGTCAGGCACAGGTCAGAGCCCACCCCCATACCCTGAGTGTCCTTGTCTTCAGAGGCCTCAAGTCAGGAGCCACCATTGACCTTTCTCCCATTTTCTGTCAGAGGGTTTGTATGCCCTATCTATACCCCGGTTTCCCAAGCACTTGGAGGCCTCTGAGCAGGAAAAGGGACATTTAATCATGGGAATAGGATAATTCACAGCTGATCTGGAATTTCAGGCACCTCCTCCTCTATGCCCTAGCCCCCGCCCTGTTGCTTCCCTACTAACACTGAAAACCACAAAAGAAGATGACCTTTTCCCTGAATGTTAACAGTAGAAACCACCATGGCTGGGAGAAAGAAGCAGGAAGCCTGCCCTTGCTCTCCAGCCCTCACCACCCCTCAGCCCAGAGCTGTCTGCCCCACCAAGCTGCAAAGGTAGAGAGCCTAGAACCACAGTCTGGCTGTGAATCGCACCATGGATCTGGAGATGGATGTACTAAAGTGACTCTCCTCCGCCCAAGATTGGAGCGTGTCTGAGTCACATCGGCCCCACAGCCTGCTAAACAGGAATTTCTCGAGAAAGCTATCAAGATGCTGTTCAAATAAGCCCTTCCCAGTCCTGACCAGACCCATGGACCCTTGAGGCTAGGCCTCGGCTCTCTGGAGAGAGCCCTCAACATTTTTCCCAGGTCTCTCTGGGCCTGGAGGGGGAGGGGTCTCCTGTACATATTACAAGTAACCACTGTGAATGAGGAGAGAGGAAGTCAAGAGCTAGAAGGGAGGTCAGCCGTGCAGTACTGGGTGATGGACATTCAGGAAACCCTCAGCCTGACAGAGCACATCACGCACCACCCCCTAGATACCACACAGAAACATCTGCCCTACTTGGTCTTGTATTCATCCTCCTGGTCCTGGTAGGTCTTCAGCTCAGAGTCAAGAGCCCTCCGCTCTCTCTGCAGCTCTTCCAGCTGCTGCCTGAGCCGGGCCAGGCAGGCTTCGAAGACACATTCCAGGCCCTGAGGGCTACGATTCCCCTGCAGCTGCTGCAGCAGCTCCCACTTGGTCTCCAGAACCTTGTTCTGCTGCTCCAGGAAGCGTACCTATAGCCAGACACAGGGTCCTGAGACTCCTGGGACTCCCCTGGCACTCTCTGTGGAGAGGGAAGCCTCAGAGACCCTCTTATGGGCCACTTGCCTCCCACCCCTGCACATACAAAGGAACCCCAAGCCCTCCCTCAAGAACCTGGGCATATCCTTGATTGGCTGAAATAAGAGGTCAGACTTCTCATCACTAGCCAGCGGCTCTGTGTCCCTGGGCCCCAGCTGTGGAATCGCAGGGCATCAGCAAGCCAGAAAGCCTCTAGCTAGACCCCGGGAGGACATCCTTGCCACTGAGGTGATTAGGAAAAGTGGCAGGAAAATTGGATTTCTTCACTAGAGCAGTTGTCTGTGGGAGGCCCAGAGGCAGGGGCAAGGCCGTTTACCCTCACCTTGTCAATGAAGGAGGCGAACTGGTTGTTGAGGGTTCTGATCTCTTGAGTCTCCTGCGTCTTCACCACCTGGAACTGGGGGTCAACCTCGATCTTCAGTGGGGTCAGCAGACTCTGGTCGATGGTCACTGCTTGGATGCCCCCTGGAGGGCACTGAGAAAGCCCAGGCCCTCCCTTACCCTGTCCAAACCGTACTCCTTGCCTGGTCTCTGCCCCCCAGGCCCTCCCACAAGAGCTTCCTCTGCATCTCCTGGAGGAGCTAAGGCTCCTGCTACTGAAGCTGGTCCTGCCTCGAGCCCCCGAAAAATCAGAGCAGGCTGAGCGAGCGCTGAAGCCCCTCTGGGCCCGGCATGGAGAGAGAGACATGGCAGAGACAAGCAGGCCCGCAGCTTCAGACAGACTGGAGATGGTCACGGTGTGTGTGCTTCTGCCCTGGGGCCCTGGCACGAGACTTTTATCCCCTCCCGTCCTTGGGCTGGGCCTCGGATAGCAAGATGTTCTCAGTCTGACTGTGTCTGCCGCTTGTTGCGGCTGACCTGCTCTGACACACCTGGAGAATAGGTGTGTGGCACGTGCAAAGCTTGAGGTAGGAGACCCAGTCCCTGCCCTAGAAGCCAAAGACAAGGAAGCGTCTCGAGACCTGAGCCACGGTTCTAGGTATCAACATCACTGAGGGTGTTCAAGGAAAGAGTGAGAAGAGTTTGTGCCAAGGAGAGGGTAGCGGGGAAGGGGCGCGCGCGCTGGGGACAGCAGGTCAGGAAAGACTGCAGCTCCCAAAGTGAGATCCAACCTCACAGAGGCAGCACAGACCCTGAGCAACCAGGCTGGCAGAGGTGATGCATCCGGGACGCTCCACAGTGTGGAAATACATAGAAAAGCAGGGCACCCAGTCCCTCCTTCAGCCCAACCCAGAAATCATGCGAGAGTCAGCACCTGCCCCACGCCGAGCAGGTATCTTTAGCCAGGATCTGCAGAGCAGCAGCCAATCCTGTGGCCCTATTCCTCCCAACACACCACGCCAGACCCCTCCAGCTGGGGCCAGCCGAAGCCCCTCCAGCGGATAAATGAATGGCGCCCACTCCAAAATAAACTGTGCATCTAGGAAACTGTGCCTGGGAGGTGGAGAGCAGAAACAGGGGCTCTGGGAGTCACCCACGATGGATCCCATCTCTGGTCTAGCAGGGACGTTTGCCTAATGTTAGTGTTTACCTAATACTGTGGTCCAACCTTCAGTCTGAAGGCAGGGTCTCCTCACCCTCCCTGGAGATCGCTGGGCCTCTCATCTCTGATTCATGGGGTTGTGTCTAGTGAGACAGCAGTGGTCCTGTTTCACTTCCTCTCCTAGCACCTGGTGAATTCTGAAGGTGGGATATTTGGGGTCTTTGAGGATGCTACTCCAAACAAGAACAAACAGAAACTCACCAAACACCCGAGAGATGCTATGAGGAAGTCATTCTTGGCAATTAGCACAGCCACACAGGCTCTCCACCCAGGCCAGACAACCATGCACAAGCACGTTTCTGCTCCCTCCAGGAGTAAAAAGCCCCTTCCTCCTTACCCCCAGCCACTGGCATCACCTCAAGGGATATAAAGAAGTCTTTGAGGAGGCCAAGGTAGCAAAGACGTTTAAGCAAGATATAAGGGGTCAGGTAAGCCAGGGATGTGGAGAGAAAAGACCCCAGAAAAGGCTGCTTGTGCTGCAGGAAGGGGAGGCTGCCTGGAATCTACTTGGATCCCACTAAAACCTCATCTCCAAAATATCCCCACCACGGTGAGAGGCACTGTAAAAGAAAGCTTTGCCCTCGTGTAGGGGAGTGAAACAGGATCCATGTCTATCGCCCTGCACAGAAATCAGCCCCGAGTAGACTTCAGTGTGAAACTTGAAACTCTGAACAGCTAGAAGGAAACAGAAATGCCACCCTATAGGATACGGGTGTAGAAAAGGCCTTTCTAAATAAGACTTTTCCATTCAGGAATTAAGGCCAACAGTTGACAAATATGACCTCACCAAACTGAAAAGCCTCTGCCCAGCAGAGGAAAGAATCAACTGAATGAAGAGGGAGCCCACAGAGTGGGGGAGAATCTTTCCCAGCCATACATCCAAGCGAGGGCTAATACCCAGAATGTATAAAATAAAGACCTAAAGAAGCAGAGCTGAGAAAACAAATGAGCCCATTAAAAAAAATTTAAGGAGTTGGGGATTTAGCTCAGTGGTAGAGCGCTTGTCTAGCAAGTGCAAGGCCCTGGGTTCAGTCCCCAGTTCCGAAAAAAAGAAAAGAAAAAAAAAATTTAAAGTCAGCTATGGTTCCTTGCAGAGGGGTCTCAAAAGAAGAGATAAAATGCTTACTAAATATCCCAAAGTGTTCAACACCTTTAGCAATTAGAGAAATGCAAATTAAACCATTTTGAGGGGCTAGTGAGATGGCTCAGCAGGTGGTCCTGCCAAGCTCTGGGACCTGAGTTCAATTGCTGGGACCTACATGGCAGCAAGGAGAACCAAATCGCACAGGTTGCCCTCTCCCTCTGTATATGCATGCTACACATGCACACACAGACACAAACACACACTCACATACACACACTCACACATACATACACTCATACATACATACACACACACATACATACACTCATACATACATACACACACACATACATATACACACATACACATACATACACACACACATTCATACATACACAAATAGATGATGGATGGATAGATAGATAGATAGATAGATAGATAGATAGATAGATAGATAGATGCATGGATGGATGGATGGATAGATGGATAGATGGATAGATGGGTAGATGAGAGAGAGAAAGAGAGAGGGAGAGGATGGATGGATAGATATGTGATGGATAGATGGATAGACAGGTATATAGATGGATAGATGGATGGATGAATAGGTAAGTAGATAGATGATAGATAGATAGATAGATAGATAGATAGATAGATACACAGACAGACACTGATAGATGATAGATGGATAGACAGACAGATAAGATGTGAAAAATCGAGGAGACAGCAGACAACAAATGGGTGGGTGGGTGATGCATAGACACGGTGGAATACTACACAGCTGTAAAGAAAACTGAGGCCACGAACTTTCCGAGGAAACAGATGAACTGGATCACTTTCAACCGACCGAGGTAACCCAGACCCAGTAAGACAAATGCCACATTCCCTCTCATTGTGGAATCTAGCTCTGAATCTTTACATGTATAGAACCTGGAGTAACCGCAGGAGTCAGGAAAATAAAAAGGGTCTGTGCCGGGATGGGGGTAGGGGAGGCTATAGCGAGGGAGATAGTAGGATATCAGTTCCACGAAGTGGGAAAATGGGGTGGGGAACTTCATCTGGGAGAGGGAAGAAAACAGTGAGGCGGGGAGAAGACGGAGAGAAAACACCAAGGATGGTTGAAAAGGCTTAGGGAAGCACTATTTTACGTTTATTTAAAGATGCATCAGTGCATTGTACGCATACATAAGTAACTAAACAGAATTATGACGCTGATGGGGACACTGTGGCTCTGTTTGAGAGTCGTAGACCATCTAGAGAAAAAAAGATGGTGCCAAGCTCGGGAAACCTCCCTCTGAGTTTTTGTTCAGGGCACTTCAAGAGACTCTCAAAACAGCACCGGCTGTCGGCATTGCCCCTTGTCGCCTCACAGAAGGCAATAAATGAGGTAAGACCCTGTTGAGGAAGATGTCACACGCTCGCACGCTCAGGGCACGGGACCTGGAGGAACTTTCTGGACGTTCCTGTGTCAGCAGAATGCTACACATGCCACCAAGGGGAAAGCAATCTCCAGGCCTACCCAGCTGTAAAGCCTCCGATCACAATGACTGGACCAGAAAGATCTCCGTGATGGTGCAATAGGGACACCTTTATCTTAGGGTGACCAACGCTGTCTAATTGGGCATAAAGTCCACTCAACAGGAGGGAACGTATACCTGGAATTGTAACCCATAGCTGGAAAGGCCACATTGCCAGTTCCTAAGCCCATTTAATTCTAACTGTATTCTAAATACATATGCTTATATACAAAGAGGGATGTAGCCTTCATCCCTCGTCAAAGTAGCTTTCTTTTTTGCAAGAGGTGAAAACTATTACAGGGGTACACCAGAGGTCTAAGTGCAGAGAAAAAGAAACAGTGGGGTGCCCAACCCTAACAGATATGTCTGCAACACAATCCCTAAGCTTGGGGAAAGCCATGAAAGGGGCAGAAATATTGTAAGAGCCAGGGGACCAGGTCATCTGCCATGAGGTAGCATCTTCTCTATGTGATAAGGACATTGCACGGTAACTCTCGACCACCCAGTTGCCTGAACAAGACAGCACCATGACAACATCAGTTGGCAGTGTGGGCAGTGCAGACAGGAAAAATTCTACACAGTCTTGGGGTTGGGGATTTAGCTCAGTGGTAGAGCGCTTGCCTAGCAAACACAAGGCCCTGGGTTCGGTCCCCAGCTCCGAAAAAAAAGAAAAGAAAAAAGAAAATTCTATGCGGTCTCACCTCTAGATGAAGAGCTACGGGTTGTCAATGCCTGCTAAAAGGGGGGACTCATGCCCCTCCAAAAGTGAGCCCCACATAGTTTGTCCAGTCCCCAGGGGTTGGCACTGAACACCTGTACACATGAACAGAGCTAAATCAATTCAATTTAACAATAATGACTAAAGAAGGAACGATGAATGTGGAGTTGACATGGGAGGAGTTGGAGGGGGAGCGGAGGGGGCGAAAGTGACGAAGATATGATGTTCTTGTATGAATTTAAAAGAAAAAACTAAAAACCACAAAACAACCTTTTTCTAGTTTTTCAAGACAGGGACTCTCTGTGTAGCCCTGGCTGTCCTGGAACTCACTCTGTAGACCAGGCTGGCCTCAAACTCAGAGATCCACCTGCCTCTGCCTCCTGAGTGCTGGGAATAAAGGTGTGTGTCTCCATGCCCAATGACATTAAATTGTTTTAAAGAGAAAAAAAGAATTGGGGCCTCCCTGCCTGGCTCCTCAGTGGGCCTTGCTTAAGTACACCTCTGGGGTCCCACAGGGACTGGGATCAAACATCCTTTTCTCACTTTATGTTAAAGAAGGATGAATGTCACACCAAGTGTGGGGTCAAATCCATGTCTGTGATATTTCCCGTGCCTGTTATGCTATGCAACATGAAGTCCTCGAGAAGCTTTGAGGTCACAGAATCTAATACCTTTGTTTTGCGCTTGAGCCCACATTCCTGAGGGTGTGGGGCAGGCATAGGCCATGCTTCCTTAGTAACCAGAGAGATTGCACCAGCTGAACTCATATGATGTCTGCTCTAGGACTCACTCTAGGATCTAAGGGATTTAACCAACAACACCCACACTGCGAGAACAGGGAACGAAGCCAGCGCACCTCCTCACCTCATTCCAGGAGCCTCCAAACTGCTCAAGTGAGCCTCTGCCTTTGCCTCATGAAGCAAACCAAACCCTCAAAGGCCCTACCACTCCACCATGCTTGCCAGCCTGCCCTCCAGCCAGATGAGGGGTAGCATTCACTAGGCATCCGACAGTATTAGTTTGAAGAGTTGAAGTGTGTGTGTGTGTGTGTGTGTGTGTGTGTGTTTCATACCAAGAACACATGACTTTTTTAAATGTGAGGCAAGCATTCAACCTCTGGGTTACAGCCTGATCCCTCTTTTTTTATTTTATCTCGAGACAGAGTCTCCTTCAGTTGCCTAAGTTACCTTGAACGAATTCTGTAGTCCAGATGCAGGCTTTGAACTTGGCAATCATCCTCCCTCCGTGTCTGGAGTAGCCTGGATTACCAGCCTACACTGCCAGGCCTAGAAAATGTTGATCTTTGACAATCACACTGGGGACCTTCTAGAATCCCCCGGTGACAAATGGGAAGGCATTTATATGATAATACAAGCCCACCAAGATGGCTCAGCAGGCAGAATCTGGCAGAGAAGCAGACATTAAATAAGTTATTAGACAGATCTTTATATACAGGTTTGCCCAAAAGTCTGAAAATTTGAGATCTGTTCTTGAAACCCATTTGGATAGGAGAGAACTGACTCCCACAAGCTAATTTCCCACCTCCACCAGTGCACACATACACACATGCACATATACACACATGCATGCATCAGATACAGATATAGATACAGATACATCATATAAACATATACACATGTGCCCACACACATGCCCATGTATGCGCATGTACACATATACACATATGAACACATACATACATACATATATACACATGTGCATCATATAATACATACACAGATGCACACACATATACACATATACACACATGTACACACACATAACACATACACATATGCACACATACACACATAATTAACTTTTGTTTAAAGACCAGGCACTGTCCATGGTACACGGTGGTAGGACAAGTTAGGGGGTGGGTAGAAACACCACCAAACAGACATGAAAGGAAGGAGACCAGTTGAAAGAGAAAAGAGATCCGTCGGTGTGAGAAGGGAACAAGAGAGGGTATTGGGTCGGAAGGAGAAAATAAAATCACAAAGTTTGGAGGAGGGGCAAGATGCAGCAGAAGCTCCTGGGTCACCAGCAGCAAAATAGAAACTGGCTGGAATCACCAAACTGAACCATGGTGCTCAGCCCAGCCCAGCAGTGCAGCCACACGTAGGTGGTGTGACATCTGTCCTCTGCCTCCCTTGCTCCAGGCCAGACACTGGGGTGGCGTTGGTTTGATGCAATTGTAGGGATGTTGCTGTTGTTGTTGTTGTTGTCGTCGTCGTCGTCGTTGTTTTATTTTTCCCAGTTGGATTCATTCAGCAAACATGGCTGGGCACCTACTGTGCGCCAAGCCCTGTGCTGAGAATTTAGCTGAGACCGAAACCCCAAAATGAAGAAACAGACATTAAATAGGTAATTAAACAAGTCTTCGAGTACAGTTATGATATGAATAGGAAAGAACAGAACATATAAAAGCTCTGAGCCAGGTTGTCCCCTCGTTTACTCTGGAATATGCCAGGATCACTGTGTCTCAGAACCTTCTATTCCCCTTCCTGGATGGCCCCTCCCAAGATGGCCACACCGGTTGCTCCCTTGCTGCCTTCAGTCCTGTGTTCAAGGAATTCCCTACTTGGCTGCACAGCCTGAAGCAAAATGGTAGCATTGTGCCCATCCACCCTCGCCCACTTCCTGTGTCCTCCCTGCTCCCTACCACATCCTGTGTCAAACTGACTCCGTCTGTTTCTCAACATCCTGACGTGAAGCCCTGAGCTCCACAGGGGCAGGGATTTGCCTGTAGCTCCCTTCTGTAGCTGCACCTAGAGCAGCAGCTGATGTTTAGCAAGGGCTCAGTAAAAATTTGATGACTGAAGAAATCCCAACCCAGTCTCGTTTTGTGACTTCCATGTATCTTTTAGCCTCTGCCAACCTGTAGGGTCTCACTCTGAGGGCCTAACTTTGTTCCCAGACCCCACCGACCCTCTTGAGCAGAGAAGCAACCCCAACATGAGACATGTGATTGAGCATGAGCCCTTGCATACATGTCTGTGTGTGTGCATTCGTGGGCGCCTGCACTTGCATTCATACATGTGTGCATATGTGTGCCCATGCATGAGTGTATGTGCATATGTACATATATATACATGTATGTGCCTGTATATGTGTGTGGACAAATGTGCATCTGCATGTGTGTGCATGTGTGTGCGTTTGTGCATGGGTGCATGATAGATAGGGCCTCTTTGCAACCAGAGAATATCTGACCCCACAGAAGATACACTCATGAGCATAAAATATCAAAAGTGGAAAGGGCATGGGTGGAACTGCTTTGTTTGTAAGGTGAGATGGGGAGGGGGAGAGGGAGGAAGAAGAGAGAGGAGGGGGAAGGGGCATGGGGAGGAAGAAGGGAGAGGGGGAGGGGTTAGTCTACTAACACAATCTTGAACATGGGAACAGGGCCCTGTGGCACCACATCACTAGGTACCTCCCCACCGGGATTCACCCAGCTATGGTCTTACTCAGCCATGCTGTCCTAACTCGCCTAGAAGACAACATCTAGTCACTGGCTTCTTGGATCCTAGGGAACCCTTGTCTGAGCTACCTCTGTCACTCTACTTCCTGACTAGGTGCCTCACAGTAGGCCACCATGCCCTTCCTCCTCACCCATGTTGGACTGTATCCCCTGGACTAAGTAGACAAGCATTCATTATATAAAAGCAAATGAGTCTTCCAATGTGCTGAGTAGAAGAGGGCTGATCTTACAGACAGAGAAAAGCCAATGCTGCAGAAAGGAAAAATTAAAGTCAACCAGTCTGGAGTCAAATTCATCATCCTCCTGCCTCCTGTACCCATGTATCAGAATTACAGGTGTATGCATAAAACATTTGGTATCAGGATTTTAAAATAGAAGAATTAAAGGCATAAAGGGAGTCTGAGTGAGTGTGGTCCAACCTCCAACCCGGGCCAGCTCCATCTTCACTGTCTCTGCTCACCGGCTCTGAGGCTCTACCTCCTTGAGAGGACCTAGGTCTCCTGGATGGGGCCAGAAGAAGCACCCTCTGCTGGTGTTGCTTCAGGAAGATCCCAGCTCCTGCCTGCTGGCCCACACTTGCTTCCTGTGCTGTTTAGCCCATCTGTTTGTCCTGGCTCTTCAGGGCCAGTAAAGGAGCAACCTTGCTTTCCCTCCACCATGTGCAGCTTCACTGAGAAGGCCGGGCTCTGTATGAGAAGGTCACATTCTTCATAAGAAGACTGTGTTCTACATGAGAAGACTGCTCTCTGCATGAGAAGGCCATGCTCTGCAACATGGGGGAGTTGCACCTTAGCAACCCGTTCTCAGACTTCCAGCCTCCCAAACTGTAGGAAGGAAACCTCCACTGACTACTTGCAAAGAAGGAGAAGGGGGAGGAGGAGAATATCAATGAGCTATTGACTCCAACAACTAAAACTTAATGAGCCTACATAGCACTTCACATATATTAAGCATTCACATGTGGGCTAACATGCCAACAACTCTTTGGTCCCTGCTCCCTGGAAGAAGCTTCTATTCCTAGCACCATCTCACAGAAGAGAAACCTACAGAATAGAGGCACACTATGGGAACAATTGGTTTGCAGAAGACTGCACAGCTTATAAATCACAGACAGAATTTCTTCTGTGTCGCTGGGTCCCCAAGTCTTTGCTCCTAACACCACACAGTGCTGCTCCCAGGAACCCAGGAATATCAGTGTTGAAGGAGGATACTTTAGCCAGGAAAGGCCCAGAGAGGCAGGTCAACTTAACCTAAGACCACACAGCAGATCCAAAACTGAAATCCCATCTCAACATATATTCATTCTGGCAACATTTATGAAGCACATAGCACATTCAAGACACCATGCCAGACCAGGTCAAGGGCAGATTAGTGACAGTCTCTGATGAAAAAGAAGAGGGAGTGGAGACCCAACATAGAACAAGTGCTTAAATAAGTTACAGGAGTGTCACTGGAGCAAGAGCAGGCCAGCTGGCAGGAGCCAGGGTCTTCCTAAAGCAACACCAGCAGAGGGTGCTGCTCCTGGCCACATCCAGGAGACCCAGGTCTTCTCAAGGGTAGAGCCTCAGATCCTGTGAGCAGAGACAGTGAAAATGGAGCTGGGCCTGGTTAGAGGCTAGACCACTCACTTAGGCTCCCTTCCCCTCCCTGGCTGGTTATTGTTTGAGGGACCCACCCCCATCCTGCCTCTCCCTGGCCATCTCCTCCCATCCACCATGGACGGTGCTGTGACTTCTGCTCGCTGCTCACCATGGTCTGGACTTTGACTTTTGCAGCTGAGAAACGAGCCAGACTCTAATCTTTGCTATCCTGACTCTCCCGAACACCCATCATTTGCATCTGCCCGGTACCAGAATGCCCCAGCTTTGATCAGTCATTGAGGACTTGCCAGGAGTTCTTACAGGCACTCTTCATCACCATCATCATCACTACCACCAACAACACCATCACCAATACCAACACCACCATCACCACCACCACCATCATCATCACCACCAACACCAATACCACCACCATCACCACCATCACCACCACCACCACCACCATCATCAACAACAACGACAACAACAACATCATCATTGTCTTGAGGCAGGGTATCCTATGTAGCCCAGTCTTCAACTCAAGACACTCCTCCTGGGGCAGAGGCCTGCAGATCTCTGTGAGGTTGAAGCCAGCATAGTCTACATGTCAAGTCCTAGGACAGCCAAGCTACCCAGAGAGACCTCCCTCCCCAGTTCTCCTGCTTCCCAAGTACTGAATGGAATTCAAGCCAGTTTGCTCTCCTGGCCAGACTATAAACAATTATACCCCACAAGCTGCACATCAAGGAGTTCATTCTAATTTTTAATGAATATGCCAACAGAGTTTGATTGTTAATATGTAACAGGTCTGTCTATGGCCACCTTGGTCTCCTGTGGGGAAACACACACTTGTGTTGTTAATATAGCTACACAGGTACCAGAAGGCTCCAAGACTCCCCAAGGCGGTAAGGCCCGCCCAGGCAAGATGTTATTACCTATAACCAGCCTATCTGGCTATCAGACTCTTGAATTCCAAGAAATTAGAATTCCCAGGAGTCTCATGCTGGGAGAAGAAAGGGTTAAAACCTGGGCCAGCCACAAGGTGTGGAGTGGGAGGGAGGAGTCTTTTTCCCTAAGAGTTATGGCTTCTAGACAATGTTGGTTCAGGGATGGGACCACACACTAGCCAGGACGGACTAGTGATGCATAGACCCTGCTTAAACTTAAACCTATGCCAGGACCCAAAGACGAAGTTAGGGGATGGTTGTCCACATTCCCAGGGGATCATTGCCCACATTCCCAGCATGGCCCACAGTCAACGAGCAGGAAAAGACTGGTTTGTTAAATTGCCTTAGGACGGATGACTAAAGCTGGCTTATGGTGGATGCCATCCAGGCTCTGACCCTTGACACTACTTCCCCATTTCTAGCCTGGTACTGATGTCCTCTTGGTACAGCTCACCCACCTAGGCAGGACAGCAAAGCTCCCATTGGCTGCCCTGGTTCCTCTCCTGCCTCACCAGGGACAGGAAGCCATGTTGTCCTCACCTCAGGAAAATGGCAGCAATCCCTAGGGGATGGATTCATTGCAACTAGGAACAGGTGTACTTCAGGGAGCCCCTCTGAGGTCTGTGCCATCCCTCACCAGAGCAAGGCCCCAAACCAAGGAGAGCATTCCCAAGATGGACGCTTCAAGAAGAGATTTGCAAAACTGAGAGTAAGCCCGTGACTTGCGTCCTGAGGGACAGTGGGATTGAGGGCTGATACCCAACTTTGGGGTGATAATCACACATTTACAGGCTGCCTCACAGCAATGCTCCTCCACATCCTCATCCCTCTCCCGAGGAAGCAGGACGAGCCACTCTACACAGAAATCAGAACAATTGCCCAAGAGACCTAAGGTAAGGGTCTTCCAAACTCAATCTGGGAAGCCTCCAGGGACCCAGTGCCTCCTGAGGCAGTTGGCTGCCCCTGTGCTTTCTGGGGAAGAAGGCCCAGGGAGAATACAGTGTTGTCCTCTGCCCTATAGTGCCCAGCAGCATGGCAGGGGCAGACTCCAGTCCAACAGCTAGCTCTCCTCATTCTTGGTCTGTGAGGCATCCTGAGGCATTCCCAGAACTTGCCATTTTCTCTCTTCCTTTCCTTTTTGATTTTTGCAGTGCTGGGGATCCAAGCTAAAGCCACTCGAGTGCTGTGATATGCTGTATCACTGAGCTGTGCCCTCAGCCCTCTTTCCTCTTTCTATTTTGGGTCAAGGTCTACCCAAATTGCCCAGACTTGCTTTTGAGCTCACTCTGAAACCCAGGCTAGCATTAACTTCCCAATCCTCCTGGCTCAGCCTGCCATACAGCGGGAAGCACAACGTCTGTTTGCCGTGAATGTGTCCACTGTGGCTGACTGTGGAATATTTTGATGCCACTGAAGGCAGAGGTGGGAAGTAAGGCCACAGTTCCCTCTTCTGCTTGTTCCTTACACCAAACACAGACACACTCATACACACACACACACACACACACACACACATACACACACACATACACACACACACATACACACACACATACACACACACACATACACACACACACATACACACACACACATACACACACACACACATACACACACACATACACACACACATACACACACACATACACACACACACATACACACACACTCATACACACACACACATACACACACACACATACACACACACATACACACACACACATACACACACACATACACACACACTCATACACACACACACACATACACACACACATACACACACACACATACACACACACATACACACACACACACATACACACACACACACACACACACACACACACACACATACACACACACACTCAGAGAGAGAAAGAAGGGCGGGATGGCTGTCCCAGACAGACTGGGAGGCTGGGACATCACATATGTTCTTAGAAAAAACTTGGAGGCCCCTGAGAGGGAAGAGGGAAGCATGTTCAGACCACAGACCACAAGACTTAAGTTGAGGGCCCAGACTTGCCCATGTGGGCCCAGCCCCCAGTGCTGCCCCGGTGACCCAATCAGGTTCTGCCGGTTGAGTGCCCTACTGCTAGCAACAGCCCTGGCCCAGTAAATATTGTGAGGCAAGTTACCAAGGACAGCCTCCAATACCCAGAGGCAGCCTGGCTGCGGCTGGGGAAATGTCCCTAATCTTCCTGTACATAGGAATGACCAAAATGGTTAGGAGAGAGCTGAGGCACCACGGGATAGACCCCCCCCCAACAGCTCTCCAAACATCCCCCTAAGCCATACAAAGGGCCCCGTCTTGTCATGGCATGAAACTCAAACTACAAGAGCAACCCACAGCTCACTAACGGACACAGTCGAGTGTCCAAAGGATGAAGCCAGCGAAGGATGACGCCACACTACGGCACACTGGGGTGCGTCTGTAAAAGTAAGCCTACAATTGTGATGTAAATAACTTTATTACTGGTGTCACTGTCCCATAAAAGCTTGGGAAACTCTGATAGAGGTGAAGGGACGTACCCCTGACACACATAAACCCTAGAAAATAAGAACTGGACCAAGTGTGACCCTAACACTCAGCAAACAGGTATAGATAGACCCTGGGTCTAGCTTGGGCTACATAAAAGCAGTATTTGGTGACAGGCCTGGGGCAAAGGCCTAAGGGATAGTAAAATTGGTACAACCCATGTCTTGGGTTCAGTCCCTAGCACTACACACGGGAATCCCAGGTGGAAGCAGGCGCAGGAAGATCAGGTGTTCAAGGTCATCCTCAGCTACATATTTTGAGGGCAGCCTGGGCTACAAGAACCTATCTCAAAAAGAAAAAGAAAAAGAAAAAGAAAAAGGAAGGAAGGAAGGAAGGAAGGAAGGAAGGAAGGAAGGAAGGAAGGAAGGAAAAGAAAGAAAAGAAAAAGTTTAAAAGCAGGCTTCATAGAGAGATAAGAAGGCCTGGTGTGGTAGTTCATGCCTTTGATCCCAGAACTTAGGAGACAGAGGCAGGCAGATCTCTGGGAATTAAAAACCAGCCTGATGGTCTATAAGGAGAGTTCTAAGTCAGTTAGGACTACATATTGAGACTCAGTCTCAAATTTATTATGATTATTATGATTATATTGTTATTGTTATTTATTAATATGAGAGAGAAACAGAGAAAGAGAGACACAGAGAGGGGGAGAGAGAGAGACAGAGAGACAGAGAGACAGAGAGACAGAGAGACAGAGAGACAGAGACAGAGAGAAACAGGCTTGAAGGAACAGTTTGCTGAGGCACTGCTTCCAAACTGCTCTGACGTTAGGAAATAACCCGCCGAATTTCTTAAGTAACCCCTAACCCACTCACTCTCTCAAAGGGCAAACATGAGCTCTTCATCCAGTCACCCTCCTTCCCCAGCTGAATCACACCTGTAGTCAGGTCACCGGCACGACCAGGGAAGACTCTGCACTGGGGCAGCAGACAGCGGCACCCTAAACCAAGGGTCTATTGTGGCTACCTAAAATCTTGGCAGGCACGATGTCTGACCTTAGGAAATCCGGTCTAACACACCATATAACTGGAGCCCACCTGGCAGCAAATCTGTCCCAGAGAACCTGACGTGTGCCAGTGGCCAAGCGACAGAGCAGAGAGACCCAACAAATGACTTTGGGCAGTGCCCTTGTTTCACTGCAGAAGAAAATGAGGCCCCGAGAGGGAATCAGCTGCCTGCTAAGGTCCCATAGCAAGAATCAAACAAGCACTTGATAGACCAGGTCTGCTTCATCCTGCCGTTTGGAGGAACCTGAGGTGGGGTCCACAGAGGGGGACCTCAGCGCCGCTATTTCGGACAAATTCACTGTCATCACCATCTGGAAGCTAAGCACTGTGGGTCCTTCAATTCCAGTGACCGAGGTAGAATGGACCTGCTGCCTCCAGCAGTGGGGACAGCTCTGTGACCTCACTAGCTTGCACAGCCTCCTCTCCAGTCAGGAAGTTCTCCTATCTAACCTTAATCCTTCCTGCTGCAACATCAGCCTGATTCCTCTCAGTCCAAGAACTAGTTGCTTTCTTGCTGGCCCAGCCTATGCTACCCCGGGCCCTCTCCCAACTCCTGACTCAGCTAACCCATTGTTGTATGGCCTGCTAGGGTTCCAGGAGGTGAACCAGCTTCAGCTTGTGGGCAGGAGCCTGGAAGGAACTGATGAAGGATGAAGTTGGTGGAGGGGCTGAAGGGACAAACAGTTCCCCCGAAATGCCTGACTTCTTTCTTTTTTTCTTTTTTTCGGAGCTGGGGACCGAACCCAGGGCCTTGCACTTGCTAGGCAAGCGCTCTACCACTGAGCTAAATCCCCAACCCCAATGCCTGACTCCTTAAGTATAGTCGTATCATTTTAAATGTGGATAGGGGACCCGGGACTAAGCCTGTGTTTCCTGTCCTGGATACAAATAACACAAGCCCATTGTTCACATTCTAAAAAAAAAAACAGACAATAAAATAACATTTGAAAAAATGGGGGTGCAGGAGAGGTGACTCAGTGGGCAAAAGAGAGCTTGTTGCCAATCCTGAAAACCTGCGTTCAATCCCAGGAACTCCGAGGTAGAAGGAAAGATAATAAACTGTCTTCTGACCTCCATCTGTGGATGCCCACACACATACACTCAACAAGTCATGCATAAAAACAACATAAATAACTGTCATACACTTTTAATAATTAAGAGTAAAATTAGAAAAAATAAAATAAAACAAAACTCTTCCAAAGATTAGATTCCCCTGAAGGTAGCCTTCCAGGAACTCACAAAGGCAAACTATCGACGTCCTACCATTGACACACGTTTATTTTATAAACTTACTCCGAGCCGGATGTTACCTGAGCTGGAGGTACAGCTGTAAAGCCAGGCCTGGTCTGAGGCCACAGCTCAGGGAGTAGTGTTTTCCCAGCATGCACCAGACCTTGGATATAAATAAGAAAAAGTAGAGAGAAGGAAAGAGAGCCGGCACGGGTCTTACGTGTTATAATCACGCCTATGACCTGTGCTTAAGTATGTGCATATATGTCTAGAGTGGTACCACCTCTCATGCAGTGGGACCATCATGAATAGTGAGATCACACATGAAGACTTCCGCAGGCTTCCCTAGCTGTGTCGTGTAAATCGCAGCGCATGGCTGAGTGTTCTCTCACACACAGAGACACGCACGCAGACATGCACGCAGACGGGAGCCTGTGGGGGCGGTGCAGCACAGTCCCAATCCCATCCTGGTCCTAGCCATCCGGGCCGTACTCATTCCCAGAATTCCAAACTAGGGCAGGGTTCTCCCACACTCGACTCCCCCTGCAGGTAGCCTAGGCTCCTGCAACCCAACCGATCCTGGGAGCCTGAATGAAGCAAGGTCTTCCAGAGAACCCTTTTCCCCACCGGCTCCTGGATGCCTGATACCAGAACCAATCACTGATACAAAGGAGCCTAAGAGAGAGGTAACTCTCCTCAGGACCTAACTGTCGCAGCTGATCCTGGGTAAAGTCACAAGACTTAGATTCTCAGGAAGCTGAAGCCAGGGATCCTAGTAGCATTTCAAGCAAGGAGCTAAGTAAGGCTGAGTGTCAACAGAACGGGTTTCCGTGGTCCGAGGATGAGGGTCAGGTACTGTCTCCACAGAGCAATGACAGTGGGGTCTGCGGCCAAAGGCTTGACCTCCCTGCGCTTCCCCGTCTGTGACCAGGGGAATAACAATTCTCCTGTGAACACAGTGTATATGACACCTGCAGAGCCCTCAGAATGACACTGAGCTGTTTGCTTTGGTCATTAACTTCAAGTCCTTACCCCTCACTCACCTACCAGGCCTGCCCTATCTGATACCAGCCATCCCGGGACTCCTCTGGCTCTGAGGGAGCTTGTGAGAAGCATGAATGGGGACATGCCATGATATCGGTTGTGCGTGTGTGAAACTGTGTGTGTGTGTGCACTCATGAGAGTGTAAGTGAATGGGTAGCCAGGCATGGTGGGATCACACCTGAGATCCCAACACCCAGGAGGCTAAAACAGGAAGATGAGGTGTTTGAGGCCAACCGGGGCTACACACCCAGCTGCCTCCAGAAAAAAAATAAAATAAAATAGAGAAAATATATAAAGGCGTGGCCTGAGTGTGTGCAGCATTCAGTTGCATATTGGGAGTGTAAAGAGTGTGAGAGGGGCGTGCGGGATGGAGGGCATGTGGGAGGGCCATGTCAGGGCCAGACGTTATGACTGTGCGAGGGCTGGTATCTTAGGTTGTGTGTGGAGGTCCGGGCTCCCCACACACATCCTAGACACATAGCACTTGGCAAGAGGGCTTTGTCATTGACAGACAGCAAGGTCCCATGCTGTAAGACAATCCCTGACCTGACTTTGTTCTCCTCCTAAGCTTTGAGGGTTTCCAAAGAAAAGCCTCCAACTCCACCCCTCCCAGCCTCACACCGCCCTCTGATCGAAACTGGAAGGAGACCAGAGCCAGCCTGCATGGGATGCTCTCTGTGGGTAAGCCCCGTAGGCTGGTGCCCTTTCTCCACCCTTGCTTCTGTGAAGGACTGGCTGAGAGTTTCAGGCCCCCTCCAGGCTGTGAAAACCTCTCAGACCATCTACTCAGGCAGGACCACTTCCTGCTACGGGCAACTGGCCGGGACCTTCAGAGCCCACCACCATCCCCTTCCAGGGGCAGGCTCTGCTCCACCCACATCTCCAGAAGCAAAGTAAGAAAAGAGCTAAGGGGGTTGGGGATTTGGCTCAGTGGTAGAGCGCTTGCCTAGCAAGTGCAAGGCCCTGGGTTCGGTCCCCAGCTCCGAAAAAAAGAAAAGGAAAAAAAAAAAGAAAAGAAAAGAGCTAAGGGAGTCACCCTCAAGGAGGAAAGGGCACTAAGAGGACATGGGGGGGAGGGGCAGTCTTCATGGCCTCTCTTCCAGGAAGTCACTTTTGGGGTTGATACCATGCATGAAGATCACCATTGGATGTGAAGCTAGCTTCTGCCAGGCGCTTTGCGTAGGACACCTCTGGCTAGCCTGGTATGGTAGCCGGGAAAACTAAGGCTCTGCAAACCTAAAGGTCTTGTCCTAGATCCCCACAACCAAAGGGGGCTGAGCTGGAGTTTGCAGTTGTCTGTAATTCCTCTCCAAATCCTACGTCTGTCTGCCCTCTGACTGGCACTGATGCTCCCCTCTCTGGGGAGCTGGGGGAAGCCCAAAGAAAGAGCCATGCTCAGACCAGATGGAATACCTGGGGGAGAATTAGGTGGCGCAGTGGACAAAGGTGTACGGAATGACCTCAGGAGGGACGGAGGTGTGTGAATGAAGGAGACGGTTGAGGAGGCAAGGTCTGGTCACCTCTGTGGGAACAGTGGCTACAGGGGCTTGTGTAGGGTGCAGACAGGGTAGAAATGGAAAGCGGGTGTGTGCCTAACACACACGTACGCGCAGACACACACACACACACACACATGTGCGTGCACACACATGCAGCTGTTCAAGCCAGCTTGCAACATCTCTGCCCCCAAATAGTCCTGAGCCTACATCCTCACAGCTGCGCTCGAGCAGGAGTCTAGGGCCTATAGAGGCCCAAGCACTGGTAACATTCAGACATCATGCACCTCAGGTTTCCTGTCCCCAGGAACAGTAAATCCTAGGGAGAGAAAAAACACTCAGGGGAATTCAGCAACCAAAGGAGTGGCATTGAGAAGGGGGACCTGGCTGAGTAGGTTGTTGGGGAAGAAAGAACAGGGCCCAGAAAATGGAGGATGCTAGAGACCTTAATGGTGTTAAGGACCAAAGATGGACTCCTCACTAAGGCCAAGGTAGAACAAAGTTCACTATGATGGGGGCTGAGATCCCCGCCCATCCGAGTGTAAGGAAAAAGCAATGCCAAAATCCACCAGGTCCTTCTCCCTCCCTGGAATGCCACCTACAGCCCCTGGGACTCCTGAAGACAAGTCTGATAAGTTAGATAGGACAATTCCAAACCCCAGACCCCACCACAAACACAAAGAATAAGGTACAACTGACCCAGCAAAGGGATAGAAGTTGAACAAGTGACCACCGTTGTGAGAGACTAAGTCAGCAAGCAGTGGGGCAGAGGACCCAAGTAGACTAAAGCTGGCACCCCTTGCGACATCGTTCTCCCCTTCCTGCGGCATTTTGGGGGTGCTCGGTATTTCTGCCCCGGAGAGCAAAGCCTCATTCCTACTCTCTCGGGAAGACCCTACTGGAAGAGAAGGGTTGCTTGCTGGATTAGTCCCAAACTCACTTGCCATCAGATTTGTAGGAGAGAAAGGGGAGAAAACAAAAACATTCACAGGAGCCATCTGTAAAATGAGGACGATAGCCCCTGCCTGGGTTATAGTGGCAATTAAGGAGGGTAACGAAGCATTTAGCACATGTCTACACAGTCAGGAAAGAATCAGGCGCTTCTATCCTCACCTAGGGCTAGGAAAAGGCTGCCTGCCTGGGCCCAGACTGGCGGGTGCTACCCAGGGCGGTCCAGCGATGCTCGTTTGCATGTCATTTGCATGTACTCTTTCTAGCCACCGACATTTGTCACTCTTGTCACTTCAGAGTCTCTAAGTCACAAGCTCTCTCCGTCCCTGCTTCATGCCCTGTCCTGAGCTCCTGATTGCTGGAGGACCCCGGAGGAAAGAAAGAGTTCAAATTGGGGGACAGAGGGTCGCAAATGCGACCCAGAGTCTGAAGAAGCAATGGGCGTCCGCTATCTGTGGAAACCTGGCTTAGGGCGACCCCTACAGGGCAATCCCAGAATGCAGGGAGACTGAGAAATAAAGACCTGGCTCCTCCTCTCTCCCCACTCAAGGGTTGCTCATGGCGGCTATTCGCCTCCCAGTGGCTCTAACGCTGCCTAGCACCGAGGATCTCCCGGATCCGGAGTCAGCCCAGAAAGTTACATTTCACCCCTCCACTAAATAACCAAGACCAAGTGAGTCAGTGTGGTCTTCCCAAAAGGCAATGCAAGAGTATTTGGGAGCATTGGGCTCTAAGAACCTTTATTAAATATTCTAACATGGGTGTTAGAGCCCACCTTAGGCTCCTGTGGCCACCCGGCAGTCCAGAGCGGAAGGAATTGTGGCCACACTTTGGGAAGAGTTTAGAGAGCAGAGAAGAGAGTAGGTAATTCGGAAAGAGATCCTCACACCACAGTACACGGTAGCCCTACTAAGTTCTCTCCAGTGAGGCCCACTCCACATGGGGATGAAGCCCGAGAGCTGGACAGAATCCCAACCAGGGGAAGATTTCCTCATAGGCGCACATCTCTTGGGAGAGTTCGGGGCGGGAGGGGGGTGCGTGTGACCTAGGAAGACACCATCTTCTTTCCCACCTAAAGTCAGTTTCTGCCTGTCTAGTTCACCTGGGAGGGGACGAGCTAGGGAAATGCAGCCACAGCAACATTGGACTAGGAGGGGAAACGCTAAAAATGCTCTGAGCCTGCACTTGGCTCATGGACAGACACAAAGGATCTTGCCTTTGCCGTGGGCTCCTCCACCTCAGTGAGCTCCCGTGTGTGAATGGGGCCACTGGAGAGGGCAGGGCAGAAGGGTGTGTGTGTGAACAAGTGAAGTCATTCTCTCTGGGTGGTTCCTTTTAATTAGCACTCTGAAAATCTCCCAGCCAGCAAAATTGAGTCTTGCCAACAGGGGAGCCCCACCCTTCTGGCTCATCCAAGCCTTTGGGGCAAAGTGGGGGGGACAGAAAATCTAAAGGCAAAAAAGAAGGGGGCTTGCTTAGGGTCCAAATACTGGAGGGGGCCTTCTTAGCTCCCCAGGGGCCCTTTGGTAGGACAGGACAGGGGTCCACAGGCTGGCAGAGCTTGGCTGAGAAGCAAAAGAGCAAAGTCGAATGTTCTCCAAGTCCCAGAACCTCTGGGAGTCCAGACCCTGACCAGTGTCCAGCCAGCCCTGGAGGTTGCTCTATAGATAAAACATCAAGGACCAGGCGTGAGAATGGCGTCTGCACTCCACCTGGCCCTTTCACCTTTATTCAGCTTTCTAATCAAAAGTTCACCTGGCCCCTTTTGTGGTCAACCTTCAGAACCAGCCCATAGGGCTAGAAGCCACAGAGTGCTCCATAAAGGGGGCAGAATGAGTACTGTCCCCTTCTTCAAGGCCCCTGGCCATGCAGACTAGGCATTCCTTTGCTCTGTCCCCTCTCCCTCAGAACCCTTTTCTAGGTGACTCTTAGCAAACCTCTTAGGACCTGTGTCCCCTGACACTTGATATTATCACTGTATCTGACATTCATTTCTTAGTAGGTGCAGAAGTCAAGGCCAGAGTCCTTCTGGATCTCATCTCCCGTGCCAGACCCGAGCAAAGTCAGACCACAGGGGACACAGATCTGTTCACGGGAAAATGGCCGGGGACTGGGAAGGAACAGACACATGCTAGCGTTCAGGACTTTACTAATCACAAGGACCAGAGCCCTGCTCTTAATCCCAGCCGATTCCCAAAGAGTCTCTGTGTGACACACACACACACACACACACACACACACACACACACACACACCCGTGAGTCTCTTCCTCACAAGGCCAGGCTGTGAGGTAGGGGCCAGCAGTGAGGTGGGGGCCATTCTGCCAGACTCTGGTGCCCATTGCAGGGCGGGGGTGGGTATGAGAGCAATGGGGAAATACTAAATGGAAGACTAGGCCAATGTGGCCTAAGTTCATCAGGAGAGAGGCGCTAATCCAGGCCCAGACTCGGGGCTTCCTCCTAGCTCTCTCTGACTCTAAAGTTTCTGCAGCCCCACAGGCAGGGACTACAAGGCAAAATGGAGAGAGGCTACCTGGGAACTGTGCAGGGACTGAAGTCCTTTCTGTTCCCTTCCAGCTGAAGAGGGCTAAGCAGCCAAGTCCTCAGAGCTGAACCCTCAGCCCAGAGGACTGTCAGGGAAAGAATACTTCTGCAGACCCCAAACCTACCCAGAAAGCTGTCAAGCCCTGCTAGCAGGTACACACAGGGGGAAAGGTGGAAGGGGGGAGATAGCCTAGGGCTCAGTTGTCGCAAGAGGGTGTGGAGTGCTTTTAGGCAACAGTGGAGAAAGGATGGGGTGACTTGCTCTGGGGACAGAGGAGGGCGTGTCAGAAAAAAAACTGAAGGCGTCCTGACCCTGGGGCTGAGTGGGAGCTGGGGCAGATCAGGCACCGCCCAGACGCTGAGGCCTCCTGCCCCCGCCCAGCTGGCTGCTGGTTCCCATCACACCCTGGGCAGTAAAACTTGATTTTATGATTGCTGTGGGGGTTGCTGCTTTCCTGGTTTGGGGGTGGGGGTGGGGGGTTAGTTGTGTCTGCAGATCTGTGCAGATGTGTCTGTAACGATGTGTATCTGAGCGTGTGTGCGTGTCTGAGGTTCTCAGTGGGGGGGTGTGTTTGTGTTTGTGGGGCTGTATCTGTGTGAGAGAGAGTCATACCTAACATTTCTTGAAGATTTGCCAATTACCAGACACTTTCTTTACCTTCATAGGAATCTACAGGAAAAAGAGAAAGGTCTTCTGTCTCTCCCTGTGTTATGGGCCTCCTGTACTTGTATAGAGCATATGACAATAGGGGCCTGCCGTCTGCACTTGCCTGGGACTCTGTGCTGATGAGCCTGTGTGTGTGTATCAGTGTAGGCCAGAGAAGGCTGGCCAACATCTGGGGTCACTAGAGTTCTAGGAACATAAACTTCTTGGTACAGTGTCTATTTTCTGAAGCAGAAAGTAGTCGGTGGTGTGGCTGTCTGGGGACAGAAAACTTTAGCCAAGGAGACTATGCCAGGGTTCAACCAGCACAGTCTGGGAAACAAGGGAGTCTGTCCCCTTTGAGAAGGTAATGAGTACCCCAATGTCACTACCCGGAAAGGATCCAGAGGGGTGCTGTGAGGACTCTGACACCCCCCCCCATTCAGGTCAGGATCTCCTGGGGAAGCAGGCCTTAACCAGAGGGTGTCTCAAGCACAGTAAGGACTCAGAGCCCCCAAGTGGGACAGGGCCTCCTGGGGACGTGAGGTTGCACTAATCAGTGATGTTGTGGACACCTAAGAACCCAGAGCCCCCATGTGGTGCAGGGCCTCCTGGAGACTTGGAGTAGCCCTCACCAGCGGGGTTTGTAGCAGAAAGGACTACAGAAGCAGCTCTCCGCTCAACTCCCTAGCCCCACGCTGCTCCCTGCAGCCGCCCCAGGAAGGCAGAGTCCTGCAAGATCTGCAGGTCCCCAGGGTCGGGGGTCTGTCGAGGGGCTCAGGAGCTGGGAACCAGAGACCGCATGCCGCGGAGGGGCGTGGCGGAGCGGGCCGGGTGGCAGTCACCCATTGGCTGTGCCCGAGCGCTCCCACGGCCGCCGGGGCCGGGCGGCGCCACTGCGCCGATCCGGATGACTCACCCGCCGCCGCACCCCGCTCTGGCCCTATGCCCGGCATATTCCCACTCCGGCCCGCCCGCTAAGCCGAGCCAGCCTGAGTCAGCAGGGAGCCGCCCAAGGGTGGTGGGGGTGGCGAGTCCGGACCTCTGGGGGAAGGGGAGAGTTTAACCTACCCTTGAGAGGGGTAAAGGGTTTCAGTGGCTCTGGGGAGTGGGGAACGGGGCTTCAGTTACTTTGAAATGGGTGGGCTTGTACCGTAGGTATTCGGTCTGCCCCCTTGAGGTTTGCAGGCCCGGGCTGGCTTTCTGGAGTCTACAGATGGTTCCTTTGTGGCCGCTCCATGGCCTCAGTTTTCAGATTCACTTTGCACTCTCTACCATAACACCGACTTTCTGCCTACTTCGGAGGAATTCTCTGAGGAATTCTGCTTTGACTCTACCTCCCTCCGGGTTGCCAGGGCGCTTGTAGGTCACGCCAGATTGTATACCATAACCTAGAGTCAAGGTGTCCGTTCCAGTCTCATGGCCAGCCAGTCCTGCAAGACTCCAAAACATCTTGATGTAATCTCAAAGCACAACAACAGGGGATCACTTAAGAAGGAAAAGGACTCACAACTGCCCTGGGTACTCGGCACCAAACCCCGTGGTACATTTCGAACATCCTATCTTCCCACTGGAATGAGAACCAGGCCCACTTCACAAACTCAGCTGGAGAAGGTGGCCGTCCCAGGCCACACGAAACAAGAGAAGGAGAAGTCTAGTTTTAACCCAGGACCACAAAGCTCTATAGCACAACTCCTTCACTGCCTTGGCTGCACAGGTTCCTAGCTAGTGGTCATCTGAAGCCAGCCCATCACACTACAGCAAGCTTGGGGACACCACTCTCAGCCTTACCCTGGTTTTCCATGCCCAGGGAGGATGGAGGGAATGGAGTAGGGGACAGAAAGAAGCCACCTGCCAGCTTATGCGGTCTTTGGAGGAGATGACAGGATGTGCCCAATCTCCAGCTAGGGAGGACATATCAACTCAGCTCAGCCTATACACACACACACACACACACACACACACACACACACACACACATCAGTGTCTAGAGGCCGTGTGGAAGTACATATGCACATGCATGTTCCACATGACACACAGAGGTTTTAAGAGCTGTTAGGTTCTGGACTAAGATACAAAGGGAAACCCTGATGGGAGGCAGGGACCAAGCAGAAGGGGGAGGTCGGTGGGAAAAGCGCTTGCCGAGCAAAGAACCTGAGTTCAGATCCCCAGAGCACAAATAAAAACTGGCTGTAGCAAGAGTATGTAGGGGAAGTGGAGACAAACAGCTCCTGGAGCCCCCTGACAGCCCACCTAGCATGATTAGCAAGACCATGTTCACTGAGAAGCCTCAAAAAAAAAAAAAAAAAAAGAGGTGGAAAGCCAGTAAAATGCCCCCTGCAAGGTTTAAGGTCCAGAGTTTAGATCCTCAGAACCTACATTAAAAAAGAAAAGAGGACAGTCTTGGTGGACTATGTTAAGCCCAGCTCCATCAGTCCCCAGGAAGGATCCCTCCAGGCTGTGGGAAGCGGAGATCGGGGATCCGTGAGGCAAAGGGCCTGGCTGGCCTGACTGAAGCTCCATGCTCAGCAAGAGACCCCGCCTTGGTCAACAAAGTGGAGAGAAATCAAGGATGATTCGTGTTGTCAACTTCTGACTACACATGCATGTGAGTGCACACACACACACACCTCATACACACACACATACACACACACCTCACACACACAGACCAACACACACACACATACACACCACACATACCTCACACACACAAACACACACCAACATACACACATACACACCACACACACATACACACACACCAACACATACACACCTCACACACACATACACATACCAACACATACACACCACACATACACACCACACATATACACCTCACATGCACACACACCTCACATACACACACCTCACACACACATACACACACACCAACACATACACACCACACATACACATACATACACACACACTTCACACACCAACACATGTATACCTCATACACACACATACACACACACCAACACATACACACCTCACACACACCCATCACACACACACCAACACATACTCACCTCACACACACCCATCACACACACACCAACACATACACACCTCACAGACACACACACTGCATACAAAGGTAAAGCAAAAAGTAACTAGGTGGACAGTTGAGAAAAATACCTGCCGCTGACCTCTGACTACATACACACACACACACACACACACACACACACACACACACACACAGAGCCAGCAGAAGGATGACAGACTATCGCAGTTGGAAATCACAGGAATAAACTGGTCCTGTGTCTGGCTAGATCCACTCAAGCTTCAGCCTAAAATCTTATACTCTGTTCTCCAGATAACTCACATGAGAGACCACAGCCAGCTCTTGCCTCTGGAGTGGCACACAGGTCTGCATGCACACACATACACACGTGCACACTCACACACATATACTCTTACACACACACATACATGTATACACATGCATGCACACTCGAATACAAACATACATATGTGTAACACGTGCACACACACATGCCTTTAGAAAAACCATCTGAGCACTGGCTCCCATGGGTGTCTTCACTGAACACTACATACAAAAGCCACATATGTCTTTGGGGGGGGAAAGGCACACAGGACAGTCCTTTGGGTACTTGGCCTTCCACAGACCAGCATCCATTCCAGACCTTCACATAACACCCACTATTCCTTGCCTAGACCCATTGGTGCCTGGGTACAGCACAGGAAGACTACAGACACACATGTGAACCAAGTGCATGGACAGTCACAAAGATGAGTGGGCATAGACTGCAGACGTGAAGCCTTTCATCCCCACACACAAGGGATCCCTACAGGACACACTGCTGCCCCCACAACCTTTCTTCCATCTTGCCAAAGCAGAGCCCAGACTTGCCCCATCACCTCTCTTCCCTCCCTGCTGGAGACAGGCCTGCCCTACCTGCCCCGGCCTGCTTGGGTGGGGCCCCACCTGCTCTCAGGACCAGCTGCCAGCTCAGCACTGGGCAGGCTGCCCAAGCTCCAGCTTGTCGCCAGTCCCACCCCCTCCTCTGCCTGCCACCTCAGCATCTGGCCTGGGCCAGATGGGCTGGCCCTTGTCAGCAGGCCAGTGGTGGGAGGGGAAACAGTCCTTGACAGCAGGGTTGGGGGCCTGAAGGAGAAGCCATGCTGACTAGCCCCACAGGAAGGAGCCACTCAGCTCAGAACTCCCCTATCCCTGAGGTCTTCCTTTTCTTCTGATTGACCCCTCTCCACTAATGCTGATTCCCCCACCCCAGTCTCAAGAAGCTCCCTGGTAACAGAAAACAAACACTCAAAGCTATGCTAAGCCTAGGAGACATCCCTCCAGAAGCAATGTCCTGTCCCAGACCAGCAGCCGCTGGACCAGGAAAAGGAGAAGCATAGAGTCATGAGAACCAAGGCACTGTAACAGGTCTGCTGAGACCTGCTGCCCAAGAAGTTGGCCATGAAGAAATCCTAAGAATAACAAAAAAAAGTGTACTTGGGAAGATGACTTAATGGGTAAAATTAACCCCCGAGACCGACCGACCTCCCTCTCTCTCTCTCTCTCTCTCTCTCTCTCTCTCTCTCTTCCCTCTCAGACACAGATATCATATACACACTCACACATATACACTTACATACACACATACATACTCCCACACACATAAACACACACTCATACATACATATATACACACACTCACATACATACATATATACACACACTCACTTGCATACACATATACACATGCTCACACACATATACACACCATATACAAACTACAAACATACACAGTCTCAATACACATATATACATTATATACACATGCATATGCACACATATACACACATATATACATAACACATATACACAGTCACACATATATATTCACACATACATATATACACACTCACATGTACATATATATACACACTCATACATACACACCCTCACACACACACACACACACACACACACACACACACAATAACAGAATGATAGAAGAGGAATCAGAAAGGGCTGGGTTCAAGATTCAAGAAATGGGGCTGGAGATATGGCTCAGTTGTTGCTCTTCCAGAGGACCAGAGTTCAGTTCCCAGTGCAGACATCAAGCAGCTCTCAATCACTAGTTCCAGGAGATCCAACAGCCCTATTCTGGCCTCCATGGGCACATGTGCATGTGTGCACGCGCGCACTCACACACACGTACATACATGTACATACATAACACACTCACATACACATGCATATACACACACTCACACACATATACATACACATACACACATTCATACATTCATACTCTCACATACACACACATTCACACATGTACATTCATATACACATACTCATACATGCATGTACACACATATACACACACACGCACGTACATACATTCATACATTCATACTCTCACACACATACACACACCCACATACACACAGGCACACACATATACACACACTCATACACATGCACACAAATACACATTCACACGTGTGCATGTGCACACATACACACACATGCACTTACACACACACAAACACGTTTTTCAAGAGTCAGGAAAGTCCCTTGAACAGCACTAGGTAACAGTGTGAGGCTCCTCTGCCCTCCACAGTGCTGACTGTCAGTCAAGCAACACAGTGTAGCAGCCCCACTGTAGGCCTCGGGCTGGATACCCCTTCGGGATCTGGGTTCAGTAACATCATACTCCTGGTAGTGCCCCATGTAGTGCTTCTCTCTGTGCAAGTAACACATCAACAAATGTCTCTCTCACACATCTGCCGTTGTTCCCAGAGCTTCATGCTTCCTGATTCAGTGCGAGCATGTCTGTCTGTGCCTGCCTCTACCTGTCTGTGCCTGTGCACATACAACCTCTACAGAAGATTGCCTCTGGTCTCAAAAGCATGTGAGTACTCATGCACCTGCACACGCATGCACGCACACTCACTCCCTGCCAAGCTTCTGTGGATAGGAAAGCCATCGCTTCAGAGGGCAAAGGAAATGCATACAGGCCTCCCTTCCATTTAGACATCAGGTATTCAAGACCACCCCTCCCCTGCCAGGCACAGGGACACAGGTCCTGACCTCGCTCAGTGTGGATTAAGGGTTGAGGGCCTTGTGGTAGAGTCAGGAAATGCAGGTACAGACTCCAGGGACTGTCAGGGAAGGTCATATCTGAATTGAGAGTCCAAATGCCCACCGAATGGACAGGCAAGACGTTGGAAGCATATTTGGGGTCAGGCATACACAGCCACAAAGCAGATGGTGCGTGGTTTCTTCAAGGATCCTGATAGGAACTGGGCTACTTTTAGCAGCAGAGAAAGGATCCCTCCAGATCTCTGGTCACATCAGGCAGGCCCTAACGCTCAGGTTTCCTGTGTGCTCCTACTGAGACAATGGAGGGACACACACTACACTGGAAAGCAAGACATTTAAGCTCCCACTCTGGCATGACCCCAACTGTGCACCCTGAGACTCCAGGACTACAGGGTGCTGGGCCTATGAGCTGGGGACCCACATAGGCCAACTAAGCCCTAGTAACTCAGGTGTGCCCTTCTGATGCCTGCCTTGCTTGTGCCCCCTGGGGCCTGGTCTACCTCCTTTTCGGTCTGCCAACCTTATGAGGCATGGACCACCAGCCTCCGCCTCAGAAGGCTCTAAAGATGGTACTTAGCTCCTGGAACCACGTGCTGCCTCCTGCTGGACAGATGGGGGACAGCAAGCAAGCGAGGCAATGTGACTACAAGCCCTTGGCGCCTCTCCTCTGGTATTTAGACCTGCAGTGCACGGCTTCCTTCACAAACAAGGCTGCCCAGGACGTCTCCCATCTCTTGGCATTCAGCTCACCTCCCACCCACCCACCCGGATACCATACAAGGTGTGGGACTCCTGTGGATAGAGACTAAAATCCACACAAATGTCACTCGCCACGTCACAGTCTACCCAAAACAATGAGAACTTCCCGATTAGTACAAAGCATGCCTCTGTGGCCAATGATAGGCTGTGATCAGGAGCCGCCCAGGTCTGGCTCCTGGAATAGGAGCTGCAAGTTGCTGGCACGCTCGGCTCTGGGCGGCAGAGCAGTTTCCTCCGTGCTCCTCTGCTGCCCCCTAGTGGACAGATAGTGTACCTCCGGTGTACTCAAACACGTCCCCTCCGCCAGGGAGGAAACTGAAAATCCAAGAGCTTGGAAGGTTAGGCTTCTGATCTGTACGCCTCGTCCTAGGAGACCATCAGATTGACAGAAGACAGGTCTGGCCACTGGATTCTCCCATACAGATGCCAACCTGTACAGAGGGCACTCTGATGAAGTATTTGAGAATCCCAAATTCTGCATTCCTGGGACAAAACTGATTTTCTCTGAAATGAAGAAGGGAGAAATTAGGAGAACAGTAATGGGGCACTCTCTTGTCCCAGCGCTCAGAAGGCAGAGGCAGGCAGATCTCTAAGTTGAAGCCAGCCTCGTCTACAGAGCAGGCTCTGAGACAGCCAGGGCTACATGGAGAAAGCCTGCCTCAAAAAGGGGGGGGGGCTTATTTAATAGCTTCTCTTCTTAAAACTTCAAATGGGGTCAAGTGTGGTGAGACATGCACATTTCACCCCATCGCCTGAGAGACAGAGGAAGATCCCTATGAGTTTGGCGCCAGACTGGTTTACACAGAGAGTTCCAGGCCAGGCAAAGCTACTTAATGAAGCCCTGTTTAAAAATAAACAAACAGGTGTTGTTGATGTATTTTGACAACTGCTCCTGCTTTATGAGTTGAGGGGACAGGACGACCCGTGGAAGGATGGTGTGTGAAAAGTGTGAAAAGAAACTCAGCAGGGTTGTCACTCCAGACACATGGAAGGGCAGGGCCCGGAACATCACAGAAAATAAAGCTTTGACATCAAAAGAAGCAAGGTTTGATCCACATGGAAAAAAATAAGTTCTCCACTTGCAGAATTTGTAAAAGTTCTGTACACCAGCCAGGTTCTCATGACAGTCGAGGCTGTGCCTACAAAAAAGGCATTTGTGCGATGTGCGGCAGAAAGGTTTTGGATACTAAAAACTACAAGCAGACGCCTGTCTGGATACGTTGATGAAGATTCTGACTCTGTGGTTGTGCATTATGCTCCAGCTTTTCAAGGTGCAACACGGATTCCATCTTGCAAAATGACCTGTTTGAAGATGAATGATTCGGTCAGAAGCAGGGACGTTGATCGGTATTGATCTGTCCGCTCTCGTGAAGTTCTGAATGAAGTTTCTGCCTTAGGTGGTTATTTTCCTTGTGAGCATTCGACTGAACTAGATAAGTGACAAAAATCAATGAATGAGGTGTTCCCGACTTCTGTACGCACTGTCTACTCCACGTTATCTGTATAATTAATGAATAAGGTGTTCCCGAAAAAAATAAACAAACAAAAATTAGCCGGAAGCAGAACTACAGGAGCCAAAAAGCAAGGTTAGTTAGAGACCTTCCCAGAACTGTGGACTTTAGTGGCTTAGGCCTCTGTTTTAGTTCTGCTGGGTGGAGCTGTATACATGTGGAGTTTTATGGCCTGAATGGCCCTTCCACCATGGAGTCAGTTGTGCTAAGGTCTGGGGCTGTTACATAATTACAATAATTCTACTTACTATTGTCCACTCTTTTCATGGAGATGGGGAGTGCTACCCCAAAACGGAAGATATGTTCCATGCTTAGATATATGTCTTAGTCCGGGTTTCTATTCCTGCACAAAACATCATGACCAAGAAGTGAGTTGGGGAGGAAAGGGTTTATTCAGCTTACTTCCACGATGCTGTTCATCACCAAAGGAAGTCAGGACTGGAACTCACACAGGGCAGAAACCTGGAGGCCAGGGCTGAGGCAGAAGCCATGGAGGGATGTTACTTACTGGCTTGCTTCCCCTGGCTTGCTCAGCTTGCTTTCTTATAGAATTCAGGACCACCGGCCCAGGGACAGCACCACCCACAATAGACTGGGTCCTCCCACCTTGATCACTAATTGAGAAAATGCCTTACAGCTGGATCTCCTGGAGGCATTTCCTCAAGAGAGGTTCCTTTCTCTGTGATAGCTCCAGCTTGTGTCAAGCTGACACAAAGCCAGTCAGTACTATGTGCATAAGTGCCTCTATGAATATCTTTAAGTACTGGGAAATGTTTCCCCACTGTCTCAGGACCATGCAGACTTACTTGTGTTTCAATTTGTGTGCATTAGCCTGGCACTGGCTCAGCTGAAGACAAGGAAGCGACCTATGTTGTTCTTCGTGGTGTCATTTTAATTAGAATTCCCTCTGTGTAGAGACGCCACCTTTAACTTACTGAAAGGCATTTTAGTGCAGTTTATGTATAATGCTAAACAAAGACCATTAATATTGTTATAGCTAGCCCAGGCTCCCTCTACAATGCCTGAGCCCCCCACCCACTCCCCAAACACTGTGCCCCAAGACCAGCAGTGACTCTCAAAGTCTGGTGAGCAAGGACAGGAGTCGGGGTTGTCAGTGTTCTTGTTCAGGGTCCTATAGAGCTTTGTGTCCCTCTGGTCTTTGTGTCCCTGCTTAGAGTCAATTTCCAGAAACAGTTTCTAGTGACCCACATGAGGATGGCCAAGATGGAGTCCTTAAACATTTGGACTAGTCACTAGCATTCAAAACTCAGGTTTCAGGCTGGAGAGATGCTCAGAGGTTGAGAGCACTGGCTGCTCTTCCAGAGGACCCAGGTTCAATTCCCAGATCCCACGTGGCAGCTCACAACTGTCTGTAACTCCAGCTTCCACAGATGCAACACCTTACACCAACATACATGCAGGCAAAACACCAATTTACATAAAATAAAAGTAAATCGTCTTTGGTAAATAAATGAATAATAGAAATGGGGTTTCACATAAAATTTCAGATCTCTGCTGCAAAGTTGAGACTCTGGCCACTCTAGAACCACATTCCTGAGCAGAAAACAGGAAAGGGCACAAAAAAAGCAGGGCTGTGGCTTCCTGTTCTCCTTGACCTCAGTATCTCCTCCACATTGAAAGATGCCGCTGGACACCGGCCAGACAGAAGTATAAACCATAATGAGAGCTGACAGTAGGATTCTGAGAGGCTCACTGTGCATCTCTGGCTGTCCTGAAACACACTGTGGTCTCCAACTCACAGAAATCCACCCGTATCTGCCTCCTGAGGGGAAATTAAGCTTAAAATAAAACTTTATATCATTCCACGTACCTTACGTCTGGTTCTAACATGCAACCAACCTACAAACATAAGTATGTGTGTGGTAGGTGTTCATGTGGGTATGTGCATGTGTCCATACATGTGTATGTGTATGTGCGCATGTGTGTATGCATGTATATGTGTGTGTCTGTGTGTGTATGCACGTGCATGTGTGTGTGCACATGTGTGTGTCCGCATATCTATGTGTATGTGTCTGTGGTGCATGTGTGTATGTGCATGTATGTGTGTGAGTGTGTGCATGTGTATGTGTGTGTCTGTGTGTCTGTGGTACATGTGTGTATGTACATGTGTGTGCATGTGCATATGTGCATGTGTGTATATGTGCATGTGCATGTGTATGTGCATGTGTGTGCATGTATCTGTGTGTGCATTGTGTGCATGTATCTGGTATGCATGTATGTATGAGCACATGTGTGTGTATCTGTATATGTGTATGTGTGTATGTATCTGTATGTATGTGTATGTGTGTGAGTGTATGTGTATGTGCATGTGTGTGCATGTGTGTGGATGTGTGTGGATGTGTGTGAGTGTGTGTTTGTGTGTATGCGTGTGTACATGTATCTGTGTGTGCAAGTGTATATGTGTACATATGTGCATATATATGTATATGTGTGTGCATGCATGAGTGTGTGTGTATGTGTGTGTGCATGTGTGTACATGTGTGTGAAAGCCAGAAGTTAACATCAGGTGTCTTTCTCTATCACTCTCCACCTTACTTTTTATTTTTATTTTTTTACATGTATTTGTTTTGTGTATATATACATGTGTGTATATATACACACATGTGCCACAGCTGACATATAAAGGTCAGAGGACAACTTCCAATTGATTCTTTCCCTCCACCATGTGAGTTCCAGGAATCAACTCAAGGTATCGGGCCTGGTGGGAGAGTCTTTATCTACTTGGCCATCTCACCAGCCCCTCTACTTGAGACAGGCTTCTCAGTGAACCTGCAGTTTTTCAATTCTCCTAGGCTTCCTGGCCAGGAAGTACCATCTCCACCTCCACTCACCCCTCCCAACTCCGATTACAGGTGGAGCACACAAGGAAAAGACACACACTCCCCCCACCCCCGCACACATACGCATACACAGAACACACTCTACATTCTTTTTTCTGATACCAAGTCTTCCAGATCTGATATACCATTTAGCGCCATTAGCAGGTCTCAGAGCAAACCAGCTGTTTTGAAGCAGCCTTTGGTAGGTACCTGAGAGCAGTGGCCACTACAGTGAGCAGTGAGCAGCCTTTAACCGTCTCACACACACACACCTCACCAAGCAGCTCTTGGGGTGGGTTTGGGCCATTCAGAGTCCCATTAGTCCCATCAGGAGTTGGGAACATGGGCTCTGTCTGGGTGATCTCTGGCTCCTTGGATTCTTCCCAGTCCACATTGCTACGCTCCTCAGCTGAAGGACTGACAAAGTGAGAGGCATCATAGTGCCTCTCTAGCCCAGCAGTCAGTGGCACTGACAGCCATTTTTCTTTTTTTTTATGTTTTTGTCAGGTCAGAAAGAAACTCAGGATAAACGGCAGCTTCTGTTTAACAGAGTGCAAACCAGCTGGCAGCAAGGCTCTCTCAGCTTTGCATAGTCCTGGCCCTTAGTACTTCTCACTGCCCCTCCCCCACACACCCTAAACCTCTCCCTTTGAGCTTTGACCCCCTTCCCCCAGCTTCTCCTTTCTCTCTTGGGTCTATTGGATCTCAGCTCTCGGTTCCTGGTCCCCTCTCTCGCCCTCTCCCTCCTCTTCCTCTCTGACTTACATCCCACCCACCCCAGTCCCACCGCCTGATCTATTCTGCTGGCCGCGTTCAAGCCACTACTTTCTCTTCCTGCTGGACTCTTCCAGATGTCTCTGGCTGTTCTCTCTCTCTCTCTCTCTTCTCTCTCTCTCTCTCTCTCTCTCTCTCTCTCTCTCTCTCTCTCTCTTTCATAGATACAATAAAAACCTTCCCCTCAGCCACACCCAGGTATGGTTGGGGTGTGTGTGTGTGTGTGTGTGTGTGTGTGTGTGTGTGTGTGTGTGTGTCAGGGTCCCACAAAGTAGATTGGGCTAAACTCAGACTTAAACTCAGACTCAAAGGCTGCTTTTGTCTCCCACGTGTTGGGATTAACTGCATACACCACCATGTCCCACTTCTTCTGACGACCCTTGCTTAATATGTATATTAAATGTGTATATTAAATGTGGCAAATTATTCTGTTCCCATTGTCCCTGTCTGTCCTGCTAAAATCATTTCTAATTGTGAGTGAGCCATCTTATCTAGAGACCGAAAAGCAGGCCGTCCTGGGCCTCCACTCCCTTTTGCACTGGAAGAATAAAAGTCCTACATCGTCGGCAGAACTTTGTGACCCTGAAGACCCGTCTGATGTTGTTCAAGTGCAAATCAGGGGTATCCGTCCAGTTTCTTACCCCCAGACCCACTCCACACTTACCTCAGCCGCCTGGTTCCTGTTTGTATTTGGAAACTTGATCTTTTAAACCAAAATCTCCCTTCAAGGTATCCATGTTATTGCTAGTCAGGTTAACCCCAAAGGTAACCAATTGGACGTTAGAAATGAGAAAAGGGAGCTGCTCCCTACAGTGCAAGACAGTTCTCACAGTGTCCACCAGGAGGCGCCTGAAACCTGCATAAAGAGACCCATACAGCATACTCAAAGGTGTGAGTCTTACTCCACCGCTGCCTAAGGCAGATCCTGTGTTCAGTGGTCTCCACTAGGTGACAAAGGGCAGCTTTCTGGCAAAAGCTTTGGGCCTAGATCCAAGTCTGTTGTTCTGATCTAAACCCTAACAACAAATGCCTTGGCTTCACAAGTCACCTGTCTGCTTCTGGGACCCTAAACGGAAAACTGAGTTTGCCTCCCAGGGAACATATTCAGAGGATCAGATGAGGCCAAGCCCACCTGACCACTCTGGACTGGAAGCTAGTTCAGGAGGGATGAAGAAGGGTCTGAAGAGATTGCTCAGCGGTTAAGAGCACCCGCTATTATTCCAGGTTGGATTCCCAGCACCAACACGGCAGCTTCCTGCCGGCCATAACTCCATAACGCCCCCTACTGGTCTCTTCGGGCACTACATTATTGGGGTGAGCAAACATGCACGCAGGCAAAACACCCACATACATAACGTTAATCGTTTTTAAAAAAGAGAGTCAAGAGAGTCAGTCTCTCTCTCTCTCTCTCTCTCTCTCTCTCTCTCTCCCTCCCTCCCTCCCTCCCTCCTCCCTCCCTCCCTCCTCCCTCCCTCCCTCCTCCCTCCCTCCCTCCTTCCCTTTCTCTCTCAAGTTCATTTTCAACAAAACGGGGAAATGATGAAGCCTCACCAAGAAGGATGCACGGACCAGAGAGGCGCCTTCTCTGCCCCTCTGTGTACTGGCCACTCCTGTGGGAAGTGACATGTATCTCGGGTGTCAGTGACAGGGAAGAGAAGGCACGGAGACAGATTATCTTCTAAAGAGTGGTGTACTGACTGGTTTTGTGTCAACTTGACACAAACTAGAGTCATCGGAGAGGAAGGGCCCACTGAGGAAATGCCTCCATGTGATCCAGCTCTAAGTCATTTTCTCAATTAGTGATCAGTGGGGGAGGGTTCCGCTCATGGTGGGTGGTGCCGTCCCTGGGCTGGTGGTCCTATGTTCTATAAGAAAGCAGTCTGAAGAAGTCGTGGGAAAAAGGCAGGAGGCAGCACCCCTCCATGGCTTCTACATCAGCTCCTGCCTCCAGGTTCCATCACAGCAGTAGAAACCCTAAGACAAGCAGAAATGTCATTTCCACTTCGTTTTCAAATCCCTCATGTCTTCAGGGTGCTGCAGCTCACCACTTCCGAGACATGGCTCAGTTGTTGAAATGAAGACATGGGAGGTGACATGGTCATATCACAGATCCCATAGGTGACAGAGCCCTGATGTCCACCCAGGTCTTTGATTCATTCCCAGGGTTCATTTCTCTGGTCTGACTTGAGCCATGTGTCCCTATCTGGTAATGCCAAGATTGCTCTTCCTAAAACTGTGCCTGCTTCCCACGACAACAACAAACAAACAAACTGGAAACCCTCCAGTGGACTCCTGTGTTCCCAAGATCAAGTTCGGCTTTCTCTGTTCCCAATTCTGAACCTCCATAAATCACCTACCAAAACATCTACAAAATAAGAAGACAAAGATGCCAGGTGTGGTGGCCCACACCTTTGGTCCCAGGGTTCAAGAGGCAGAGAGAATCTCTATGAGTTCCAGGCCCAGCCTGGTTTACATAGTGAGTTCTTAACAGCCAGCACTACAAAGAGAGACCTTGAACATCCCATCTTTCTGCCTCTGTCTCCCAAGCGCTGGGATCATGGTCATAAGCAACAGCCTAGTCTCTGTGCTGCTGGGGGTTGAATCCGGGGTGTTGTGCATGGTGGGAAAACACTATCAACTGAGCCACATCCCCAACCCTACCATTTCTTAGGAGAAGGTATCGTGAGTAACCTTGCAGAAGCCTCCCAAGGTGACAGGATTACATACTCCATGTTTAGCAGCCTTATTGACAGCCTCCTAGGTGGGGCCTCCTCACCTTGAGACCCCAGTCACTCACTCAGAGAGGAAGAACCAAGGCAGCAGTGAGGACCAAGCAGAGGGAGCAGCCTTGCCCAGTGGAGCTTGAGTGTGCAAGCTAAGGCTAACACCAATTAGCCATCCGCAGAGGAGTGAATGAGCTACTGGAATGAACCACTGGCTAACCAGAGAGCTTCATGTGGAGGTTTGGCCTGCTGCTACGTATATGTAATACTAAACTCTGTATTCTCACATTTACCAGCTTTTGTTGAACAAACTCTGGTCCTTAATTTAAAATGATTGGTGGCCTGGGGAGACAGCTCAGTGGTTAAGAGCACTGACTGCTCTTCCAGAGGTCCTGAGTTCAAGTCCCAGCAACCACATGGTGGCTCACAACCATCTGTAATGGGATCCGATGCCCTCTTCTGGTGTGTCTGAAGACAGCTATGTTGTACTCGAATACATGAAATAAATAATTCTAAAATGAAAAGTAGATTAGGGGTTGCCCCCCCCCTGTAATTTCCAAAGCCAAACAAAATAACCATATCCTGAGTCTCATACATTCTTAAGCTAGAAAGGGATAAGTTTGAATTGGCCCAGCTACAGCTTCATACAGAAATAACACCCTGTGGGTGGGCAGAGGCACACAAGGACTGGGACTTTATCTTGGGAATAGACACCAGTAATGGAGTAACTAAACCCCAATTTGGGTCTTGTGAAAGTCCGCTCTGACTTTTAGGACCATGACTCCCCAACCCTGACTGGATCCTAATGTCAGCCACAGCCTCCATAACAGTATGTACGTAGGTTGGCTCTCATCGGCAGCAGTAAATGATGCGGGGCAGGGGCAGCTGTCGGTGCCTTCTGGGAGAGGGAAATGTGTCCTGGTTGGACTCTGCTTCTGTAGTAATCACCATGACCAAAAGCAGCTTCGAGAAGGGGGGCAGGATTTAGGCTCTAGGTCGTCACCAAGCGAAGCCAAGACAGGGACTCAAGGCAGGAACTTGAAGCAGAAAAGCCAGAGGAGCACTGGTTGGCTCCCAAGGTCCCACTCAGGCTCTGTCATATAGCTCCGGCCTGCCAGCCCAGGGATAGCACTTGGCCACAGGCCAGTCTGATGGAGGAAGTTCCCCGGTTGATAGTCCCTCTCTCCAGGTGATGGTAAACTTGGGCAGGTTGACAACTGAAGTTAATATAACAGGGCGTGGGGGCTCTAAAACTTCTGCTCAATTTCACTGTCATCTCCAAACGCTCTATAAAGGAGGCCTATCTAGGGTTGAAGCATATGGAGGAAGTTCAGAGGGTGATCCCTGGCACCACAGAACAGGTGGCTCACACGCATCATCCCAACACTCAGGAGGTTGCGACGAGAGGATCAAGGGTTCAAGGCCATCCTTAACTACATATAGAGTTTGAGGCCAGTCTGGGCTACGTGAACCCTGACTCAGAAAGAAGAGGTAACGTGTATTAGTTTGCTTCTCTGTTGCCGTGATAAAAACTCTGACCAGGAGCCACTCAGGGAGGAAAGGCTTTATCTGGCTTACAGGTTACTTGTGGTTCATTATCGAGGGAAGCCGAGACAGGAACCTGGAGGCAGGAACTGAAGCAGAGATCGGGAAGGAGCAATGCTTACGGCTTGCTCAGCTGCCTTCCTAATACAAACCAGACCCGCTTGCTCAGGGGTGGCACTGCCCACAGTGGGTTGGGCCCTCCTCCTTCAGTTAACCATTGAGAAAAATATCCCACAGACACGTGTCTGTGGCCAACAGAGGCAGTTCGTCAATTGAGGCTTTCTCTTCCCAGATGCCCTCCTACCAACCAAGAATAGCCACGCCCACTATGCAAGTCCGATCTGGGCAGCAGAAAAACCTGGAGAGCTGGGTATTTCTCAGGAAACATCTGGATCTGGGGGCGTGGCTAACAGGCCGGACGCTCACTCAACACAAAGTACCTCAGTAAAAGAGCAGAGGCCAGGCACCGTGGTACGTGTCTAACCCCAGCAGAGCTCTGAGTTAGTGGTTAGCCTGGTCTACAGAGCGAGTGTCAGGACAGCAGGGACCACACAGAGAAAGAAAAAGAAGAGAGTGAAGGGCCCTGTGGTTAGCCAAGGCTGGCCCATCCCGGCCATGTCGTGTCAGAGGCCTTCTGCCCTGTGGCTGGCATTAGAGTCTCAAGAATGGAGCTGAAGAAGAACGAGTTTGGAAAATCGGGGTGATGGTAGGGGTGGGGACAAGGTCCTGGACTATGAGAAGTAAGGATGCAAGAGAAGCGAGCCGCTGTGCCGGCTCTGAGAGTCCGAAGAGAACGCACCATGACTCTCAGGACCACCACTCTTGACCCTTCCCTCTTCCCTTCCACCCAACGCTACATGGAGTAGATGTCAAAGCAGGAGATCGACGACACGCTGTGCCCTGCCCTTTGCCACAAGTCAACATTGCTGAAGTGTGTATACGCGTGTAAACCCCAGGAACTGTTCACTCACAGAGATCACCCGGGACAACTCGCAAGAAACACAACCCCACTGCCCTTTGCAAGAGAAGCCAGGCACGGGGCAGGCCAGGACCTTCTTGGGCTCTTGAATTGTATTATATTGAATTATAATGAATTATATTGAATTGGGCTCATGGCCATCTGGCCCACTCAAACGCAGAAAGTAATTTTTAGTTTAAATTAATTTAAATAATCAAATTTAAATTTTCGAAATTTAAAATTAGCTTGTGTGTGATTAAAAATACAGTGTGGCCAAAAGGAAACTGGTGGCTCTGGGTCCTTCCTTGCCCTTCAGGATCATCGGTGGGCTGTAAGGGGGTGTTAGCTTTCAAACCCAGAACAAATGGATCGAGTGTCTATTTAACACAGCAAAGCGTACCTAGGCTTCAGGTTCTCCTAGCGCCCCTGCATCCACTACAGGGCCCTCTGGCTGGTGTGCCCTCCCCTCTACCAAACTTCTCATGGACTGGGCTGTCCTTCCCTATTTCCCTATACAATCCAGCCATTTTGGTTACCTGTCTTTTTGCCTACTCTCTTGGCCAGTCTCTTGGCCCAGGCTACTCTTGGGTGGTAGCTGTTCCCCCCTTCTCCTTTCCCCCTCTGTCTCTTCGCACGGCTCAGGGTCATGCTCACTCTGAACTCTCTCATAGATGCTGCATAGATGCTGTGCTCTCCTTCTTACATAAACTCTCCTCCCCCACCATACCTAGGAGCGGCCATGTTTGTTTCTTTCATCCATTCAGCATGAGCTGTGCAGGGGCAAAGCCACAGCTGCCCTTAGCCCTTGTAGAAACTGACTTCAGGCCCTACTGGGTACCAAATACTGAGAATCTGTCTCCCAAATCCAAATTTCGGGATCTGCACTGACCCTAACATGCCCTCCTGGAACTTGGTCTCCATTTTGCTTTGATTGTATTTAGTTTGTTTGGGTTTTTTTTCTTTTTGGTTTGGTTTGGTTTTGGTTTGGAGTGGGGGTTTTTTGGGGGGGTGTTTGTGAGGGTTGTTTTTTGTTTTGTTTTGCTTTGCTTTTTGGTAGGTTTTGGGTTCGGTTTTTGATTTTTGTCTTGGGTTTGATTGTTTTGGGTGTTGATCTGAGACCAAGTCTAGCTATTCAGCCCAGACTGGCACTGAACTCACTTCCTCTTGCTCTCAAGAGCTGTAATTAGGAGCACAGGCCACACCAACTCCTTATACTGTGAGTCGTCGCTAGTCTACGTTTAATATCATGAAAATGCTATATAATGTTAGATGTTTTATTTAGGCCATAAGGACAAGGGAGGAAATCTGGATGTTTGAGATATGGGTGCAGTCCCTTCTCCCGGAATGTCTGCTACCGTGGTTGGCCGAATCTCCAGGTGGAGGGCCTCCAATTCAAGGGCTAGGTATGTTTTGAAACTTTTATCTTCTATTCTTCCAAGTTTCCTCATGTAAATAAAATGTATGTTTCATTCATTTATTCATTCATCGAGACAGGGTCTCCTGTAGCCCAGGCTGGCCTCAAACTTGAACTTCTGATCCTCCTGCCTCTACCTCCTGAGTGCTGGGATAACAGGTCTGTCCCACCGTGCCTGGTGCATGTGGTATTGGGTGCAAAAGAAGGATCTGGAGAGATGGCTTAGCACTAAGCTGCTTTTCCAGAAGGCTCTGGTCCAATTCCCAGCACCTGCAAGGCAGCTTACAACTGTCTGTAACTTCTATCCCAACACCGTCTTCTGATCTTTATGGGCAACAGGGACCCAAATGTGTAGGCGTTTGCAGGCAGAACACCTGTGCCCGTAGAAGTAAATATTTTAAAAAGACTAAAAGTAAACACATAAATTCTGACGGGTACAGAAGGGTCCTCCTGAGCAATGGATGGCCTTACCCCATGGTGAATGTGCGTGAGATCAGACAGGGTTCTATCATGGAGGAGCCGTATTGCCTTCCCTTCAGCAAACATCCAGAGTGCGGAGATCATCTGGGAACTTTGATCGGAGGCTGCTCCCAACCCACCTATTGCCTGGCAACAGAACCTGATAAGACAGGTGGCTGGCTTCAAGGACTGGGTGTGGCAAAACTGAAAATATTGACTTGGGGCACTAGTGGGCAACAGGTCTCTCAGCTTGTTCTAATCACCCAGGGCAATCCTGATAACCATCCTCCTGTTTCCTGGGACTCACTCGGATGTGTTTGTAAATGGTAATAACACTGCATTTACCTCCAAGGGTGTTTAGCATACACCTGTCATCCCATCTGAGGCACGTGAGTCTAGGCTACAGTAAGACCCTGCATTAAAAATAAGATAATAGTAATGATAATGATGATGATGATGATGATGATGATGATGATGATGATGATGATAATAATAATAATAATAATAATAATAATAATAATAATAATAATAAAGATGGTGGGAAGAACTCAGATGATAAGGACACCTGACGGCAAGCCTGCAGACCTGAATTCCACCCTCAGGACCCAAGGGGTGAAAGTGAGGACCACGCCTACAGGTTGTTCTCTAACCTCCACATTGACATTCATGCCTGTGCACAATGAATGAATGAATAATAAAGTGTAAATGTTTGAAAGCACAAAGGGTGTGCCTTTGCGTTCAGATTGACCAGTTATCAGACCGCTTTGCTGGAGCCAAGAAAATGATGGTTCACTGGTGGGTGGGGCCATTCCCCTGGCCACGACCGACCAGCTATGCGTAGCTCTCGTGCTTACTGAACCCCAAATCTCAAGCCAGGATCCTAAAAATGGACTTGAGGTGTAACTGCGTCTCTTTGTGACCAATGTGGCCATGTTGAAAAGTTCTTTTCCTGTTTCTCACTATTATTGATTTGTTTGTTTTTTTAATTGGCTTATAAGTAAGGATAGGCAGTCAAACCCAACTAACTGGGGCTGATGCACAAGCTCTGATTAACACGATAATAACTGAAGTCTCTTATTTAAGATCCTTACTTAGGCTCCTTGGCCTTGACTGAGCATATTAGAAGGCTTGGAAGGACAATGACAGTCTAAAAGCCCAGATGCACGGATCCAGGTAGCTAGGAAGGTGGTAAGGCTGATGCCAGGGGACTGGGAGATTAGTGGGAGTTTCCTGTACCAGTTTGGCCCTCCTTCCTGTCCAGTCTGGCCCTACTTCCTGTCCAGTCTGGCCCTCCTTCCTGTCCAGTCTGGCCCTACTTCCTGTCCAGTCTGGCCCTCCTTCCTGTCCAGTCTGGCCCTCCTTCCTGTCCAATCTGTCCTACTTCCTGTCCAATCTGGCCCTACTTCCTGTTCTCTCTGCACCAGTTTTCCATTGGTTTCAACAATTGGTTTCATCCCAAGGCCTGATACACACCTAGCCTGGGACATGGACCATGTAACTGTGAGAAACTCCACACTGATGGCAGTGGTGCCAGTAATGCCTCATCCAGTTGTCTCCTGCCCTTCTCTAAACCTTGGGACACTTGCTTGACAGATAGGCAAACCCATTCACATACTTCGGTGAACCTATACACACCCATAAGCACACAGTCCACCCTCCACATGCAAACACTGGCTCCACACACACCCTTTCTATCGATATTACAAGGGGGAAGGCAGGGGCACTAAGAGCAGTGTGGGTGGGTATGTTGGTGAAGAGCAGGGGCAAACCCACGTATCTGTGCCAAGTCCTATCGTGAACTATCGTGGCATCTAGAAATTGCAGGCCCAACACACACCATCACTAAAAATAGACTCTGTACATCTGGAGGGTTGGGAAACCAGACCTCCTAGGTCCCTGGTGAGGAAATAGAGAAGGCTGAAGGACACAAGGAATTCGTGTCTCTGGCCAAGGACAGGCGCAAGAACAGGGCGGTCCTTACTTCCATGCCCCGCTCAGCCACTCTGATGCCTGAGCTCTGGGGAACAGCACAGCTGACTCTCTCAGATAGGACCACCCAAAACCTGATTCCTCAATGAATGTGCTGCAAACCTCAAGGGAACATGGATATCTGAGACCCTGCCGTAAACTGTAAGAGGCTATGCACTGGTAAAGAACCACACTCCGTGGACAGACCGGCTTCCAACAAGACATTCTCTTGGAACAGCCTGGAGGACAAGGACTTCCCTGCCCTGCACACCCAGCTTCTATATCCTCCTGCCCATCCCCTCCCACCTACATGAATACATACACAGAGCAAGGCTAGTTGATACAGCCAGCTGAGGCTTTATTTTGGAAAATACAATTGAGTTGGGCATTGGCATATCCCAGATAGGAAATTCCTCCCAAGGTTGGCCAGAGGTTTAGGGCTGGTACTCTGGCTGGTCCCTAGTTCCCTGCACTCTGCCATACAGCTGTCTCCCCTTGACCCCTGAGCAGCTGCAGGACCTCAGGCTGGCAATGACTTCAGTGGCCATTCACTTGGACATGATGTCAGAAGACTCAGACACCAGTTTCCCATCTCGGGTTTCAATCTTCTTCACGACCACAGCCTTGGTGCGGCTATAAGTGCTGGATCCCCCAACAGAACCGAAGCCGGGCTGGAAAGAGCTCATTCCATAGCTGAAGCCGGGGCTAGTGAGTCCCCCGTAGGATGAACTCAGTCCTCCTGGTCCGGGACAAAGGATACAGACAGCCGTGTGAGCACAGGCTTAGAGCCCCTTCTCCCTAGTCACCCACTGACAACCACAGATGGAGAGGTTGGGCTAGACCTGACCGATCCCTGCCTGGTCACTACTCGGCTATGTGGAGAAGCAGACCGAACATGGAAAAGGCTCCCCTTTAAGCCGCATGTCCCTGACTGGCACTCAAACAAGCTGGTCTCTCAAGCTAGATGGAGGGAGTTTTGAAGTTTGCAAAATGTGAAGACACAAAAAAGAATAACACACGTTAGGGACTTGGCACAGGTGCAGCACACAGCTAGCATGTGTGTGGGACTCCACTACTGGGCATTCTGTTTGGGTCCTTAGTCTGTCACCAATCATCCTGGAGCTGTCACCTGCTCTTCAGCACAGCGTCTCTCAGAGCCCCGATCTCCTGGGCCCCCTACCCTCCATCCCCAAGGCCCAGGATACTCACCTGCGTAGCCACTGGTGGTCTTCGTGTGGATGCTCATGTTCTGCATCCCAGACTCCAGCCTGAAACCAGACACGTGGAGTGTCAGGGCCAGAGCAGAATCCAAGTCCCAGGAGGGCTCCCCTCCCCATTCCAGGTATTCTGAGACCTACAAACCCACCTGCTCTCCTCGCCCTCCAGCAGCTTGCGGTAGGTGGCGATCTCGATGTCAAGCGCCAGCTTCACGTTCATCAGCTCCTGGTACTCGCGCAGCTGCCGGGCCATGTCCTGCTTGGCCTTCTGCAGGGCATTCTTCAGATCCTCCAGCTTGGCATTGGCATCCTTCACGGCCAGTTCCCCACGCTGCTCTGCATCAGCAATGGCCGCCTCCAGGGTTGCCCTCTGTGGGGAAGGAGACATATGAGCACCCAGGTGGCATCTGGTGTATGTCCCTCCCTAAGACCCATCCACATTGAGCTTCTTTGTGTTGTCATTTGTTTTGAAGCCCAGGCTGGCCTTGAACTTACAGCAACCCTCCTTTTGCAGCCTACCAATCACCAGTGCGTAGCACCACACCCGGTTCTATGCTGTACTGAGCCCAGGACTTTGGGCTGCTAGGCAAGTCCTTGAGCAAACTGAGCTACATGCTCAGCTTGAGCTTGAGCTTCTTTGAGGGTCTCTCCTCCCTTAGACCATCTCCATCCAGCCAAAAGGGAAGTTCTACAGGTGGCAGTGAGCTAGCACAGGAAGCAATGGGAGCCGGTGTCAACTATTTCCCCTCACACTTCCACCAGTGGCAGTGTAGGGGCTCTGCTTGAACCAGACCAGATCCCTGCCTCCTAGAGTTTCCACGAGGCAGCAAAACCCGCCATTGCCCTGCACGTGGTAGACTAAGGAGAGAAGGCCCGGGGGCCTGGACTCTAGCTAACACACAGAGCTCTTCTCCAGATGCTACCCACAAAGAATCTCAGCATCCCGTAGCTTCCCCACAGCAATGGAGACAGCTGACTAGGAAGCTGCCCCTGCCACTCTCAACCCTGATCACAGACTCCTTCCCCCTTTCCTCCCTGACCCCTCTTCCCAGACCCAGCCAAGCCCACCAGTACCTGGCCTTTGAGGGCGTCAATCTCCGCCTGCAGGCGGCTGATGTTACGGTTCATCTCAGAGATCTCCGTCTTCGAGCGACGTAGATCATCCCCGTGCTTCCCAGCCAGGGTCTGCAATTCCTCATACTGCAGGGGCAAGGGGGGAAGTGAGATTTTAGCTGAAATTTCACTCACCAAGCTCCTACATATGTGCAGAAACGTGTGCACACGCATGCTCACACACTCACACACACTCTCACACACATACACATGCACACACCAGTGAAGGCCCCTCTCCAGAACTCCAGGCTTCCATCGTGCCAAGCCAGCCCACAGCAGGCAGAGTGGAATTTGGTACTCTGTTCCCTCCTAACCATCCAGGGCACAGAACTGGCCAGGAAGGGAGGCTCAGGCTTGTGGCCCCGTTCTTTACCTTAATCTGGTACATGGTTTCGGCCTCAGCTCGGCTGCGGTTGGCGATCTCCTCATACTGGGCACGAACTTCAGCAATGATGCTGTCCATGTCCAGGGAGCGGCTGTTGTCCATGGACAGCACCACAGACGTGTCTGAGATCTGAGACTGCAGCTCACGGATCTCCTGTGGGGCAAGTGGGGAGGGGTGGTGGTAAGGCTCTGTCCCTGTTCACAGGACTCTTTGCAATGTGGCAAAGGAACAAGCGAGAGCCAGGGTGTGAAGACGTCAAATGCACAGTGGAAGGGAGTCTCGGGGTTAGGGTCAAAACTCTGAGCCATGAAGGGAGGCATCAAGAGAAACCTGAAGTTAGTTAGGCAAACTGCCAAGGGGAAGGGGGTCTTCAAAACAGCTCAAAGACCAGGGGAGGGGCTTTGAGAACACCATGAGCCTAAGTTAGGCTGTGAGAGGACCTGAGATAGGTCAGTTCACTCCTCAGCTCATTTGCCCATCTCAAGCAGGGGGCGGAGCCTCTACAACAATTTTAACAGCTGCAGCCTGTTGGCTGGGCGCCAGAGTGGGACGCTGGCAGGCTGGCGGGCTGGAGGGCCAGCCCACTCCAGCCCCTGAGAATGAACATACCTCTTCATGGATCTGCCGGAGGAAGTTGATCTCGTCGGTCAGTCCTTCCAGGCGGGACTCAAGCTCCACCTTGTTCATGTAGGCTTCATCCACATCCTGAAGGTAGGGAGAGGAGCCCGAGTTCAGTGCTCAGGGGCTCCCAGCATCTACCCATGGTTGATACTTGGTGCTGATCCTACAACCTAGCCTCTTTCTCCCTGGATCCCAGCCACGCATTTTATTATTATTATTATTATTATTATTATTATTATTATTATTATTGTCTTCATTGTTGTTATTTATTTACTTATTATTATGTATTTATTTCATGTACATTGGTATTCTGCCTGCATGTGTATCTACGTGAGGGTCTCAGAGCCTCTGAACCTGGAGTTACAGACAGTTGTGAGCTGCCATGTGGCTGCTGGGAATCGAACCCGGATCCTCTGGAAGAGCATCCAGTGCTCTCAACTGCTGAGCCATCTCTCCAGCCAAGTACCGTTATCTCTGCTTCCTGCTCCCACCCACATCCCTCCCCCTTCAGAAAGCTAAGGCTAGACAGCTAACCTTGTCCAACTTGATATCTGGTATACTATCTAACTTCAGGAAGTTAACTCTCTGTCCTGCCTACCTTTCTACTGTTATCTAGAAGGCATCGAATGGCAAAAGAATCTGTCTTGTTACTTAGAAAGCAATGAGCTCATCAGAAAATCCCAGAGAATTCCTAGTCTAAGCCCCAAAGCCATGCCTCCTGCATCTACATATAGGTAAGATGACCTCGTCTTTCTTCTCTATTTTTTAAATTAATTTTCATCACGTTTAATTATGCGTGTGTGTATTTCTGCACGTGGCTATGCACACACAAGTTCAGGCGCCCTCCCAGGCCTGAAGCATCGGATCCCCTGGAGCTGCAGTTACAGGCAGTTGTGAGCCATTTGATATGATACAGGCAATAGGAACTGAATTCCGTCCTCTGGAAGGAAGGCAAGTGCTCTTAAGCTCCGCCCCATCTCTGTAGCCCCGCCCCCCCAGACCCTCACCTTCTTGATGAGGACAAACTCATTCTCCATCTCTGTACGCTTGTTGATCTCATCCTCATACCTGGTAAGGAAAGACCTGGAGTCAGTGGGCGAAGGTGAGGGCAAAGGCTGCCCTGGGTCTGCTGCCGCTGCCGGGGACGGAGCCCAAGGCTTTGCAAAAGCGCTAAATGTGTGCACCCCTATCCCACCTTGCTTTCTAAGGGGAGATGAATATCTTAGTTCAGAGATGTAGGGCGAGCAAGGCTGGTCCTTCTGCCCTCCATACCCACTCCCCAACCCCCACCCAACCTTACTTTCAGTCAATGGGGAGGCCTAGAGCAGGAAAGCACTCTCCAAATACACATCAGACTTGGCATGCTAAGAGAGGGGGCCTGGAGCTTGTCACCTCAGGGCACTCTCTGGGGAGCTTGCCAGATCACAGATGTTAGAGTAAATGTGAGGACTACTAGTGCTCGCTCTCTCTCTCTCTCTCTCTCTCTTCTCTCTCTCTCTCATCTAAGTGCAAAATAAATAATAAATAAATAAAATCTTACTATGTAGCTCTGGCTGGCCTAGAACTCACTGGGAAATTAGGCTGTGCTTGTGTAACCCCTCCCCACCCCCCGTCCCCTGAGTGACTATTACAAATATGCACCACCAAACACAGCTTAGGCACGCTATCTAACCCGGAAATGTGTTGCCCTGTGGTAGACCAGTCCTGAGACTGAAGCAAAACTGACCATAGGACGGCAGGACCAAACTGCCCATAAGCAGAGGGTCTCAAGAACATAAGGCCTCTGTCCCCAAAAAAGAGGGCTTTATTCAGGGAGGGGCTCACTTATTCTTGAAGTCCTCCACCAGGCCCTGCATGTTGCCAAGCTCCACCTCCAGCTTCAGCTTCTCCTGGCCCAGGGCTTCCAGCTGCCGACGGAGGTTGTTGATGTAACTCTCAAACATGTTGTCCATGTTGCTCCTGGATGTCTTCTGCTGTTGCAGCAAGCTCCATTTGGTCTCCAGCATCTTGTTCTGCTGCTCCAGGAAGCGTACCTGCGTGGGAAGAACACAGAAAAAAAGAGAGCCCACGTAAGGCTAGGGTCAGGATCCGAAGGGAGACAATCACCATCTCTTCCCATGGTCACATATGACCTGGGGAAATAGCTCAGTGTCGAGCGGCATTGGGAGCCAGGTTCCTCCTGGGGACCGAACCCAGGGCCTTGCGCTCGCTGGACAAGCGCTCTACCGCTGAGCTAAAGCCCCAACCCCTCCAGCACTCGGGATGGGAGAGGCTAACGACAGCCGAGGGGCTTTCATTTGCATAGACAATACGTCACAGCCTCGTTTCCTAAAGGTCTGTTCGATTGAGAATGGTATCGACGATCGTTTGATGGGATCTTGAACAAAGGTCCTGGAAATTTAAGGGAAATTTCTCCTCCCTGCATCCAGGAATGCTTGCTAGGGCTCCTACAGCAACACTGCTGGTACCCTGAGCTGTGTGTGTAACTTGGTCTGGGTCTCCCAAACCCTTCAAATGCCTCCAGAAGCTCAGGCAGAGACTTTGAGGAGTCTCCACAGAGGGCCCACTTTTAGCAGACTGTGAGGCAAGAGAACAGGTACGTGTGTCTCCTAACATCCTTCCCACCCTGCTGGAGCAGCCTTGGAGACCCTCAGCCTTGGGTGTCCCGCCACCCTCTTGCCCACTATCCAAAACCCTTCCCCCTTCACATCTTGGAGTATGCAATCCAAGACATGGCAAGGAGAACGTCTTGTAAGAATAATAGCCTGAATGCTATTTAAGCTGGAGAAACTAGAAAGAAGACATCCTGAGGGTACAATCAGATTACTTTCCCACAACCCACGATATAAATCCTGTCTTCCCTGTAATTACTTAAAATAACCCAAGTAATTCTAGCATTTCATCCTAAAGGAATGCTGATTTCGGGCCAGGTGCTGCCAAAGCTCCTCCCACTTTGAGCTGAACAGGCCAGAGAAACCGATTTGAGGCCTGCCTTGTCCATTTTACAGATAAGGAAGTCAAACCTGACAAAGATGGGCCACCGGAAAAAACTGCGGGACCCTGTAACCACGAGGCACACGCCACGTCTGTGCCAACAGCTCCCCATCGAGACTCAGTGTGACGCTAGAGGCCCCTGGAGCTAGCAAGCCCTAGTGAAGAAGAGGCAGACGCTCCCTGGACGTCCGATTCCACCGGCTCAGTCCCGTGTTTTCCCTCCTCCCGTTCCCACACCGCCTCTCAGGAGCTGGTCAGCAGAAAGGGCCAATCGTCCCGAGGCCACTGAGCCACAGGACTGCAAACCCTGGCCTAGCTTTCGACTTGCAAAGGAACCAGGCAGTTGGGGCGGAGCCAGGGTAGAAAGCTTGAAAGGGGTACAAGGGCCAAACTCGCAGAGGGGCGTGGGCAGGCCGACGCTATCTGGGGTCATAAACTCCGGTTTTAACAGGTCCTGAAACAGGAGCGGAGTGTCCAACGCCCGCAGACTTTGAATCCCGCACGGGGCTTCCCGAGGCGGAGCCCCGAGACTCCCCCTCCCCACCCCGCCCCCGCCGCTTCGCGGAGCTCCTCCTGGTGGAAGGGCAGACCCAAGACCTCCGCCCTGGCTCTGCAGCGGCCCCGCCCACACTGGAGCGGGCAGGGGCCGAGCAGTGACTCAGCCTGGAACCCCCACTCTCTGCTCTGGCCTTGGGCACCAAAGACTTCCATCTGAGCTCGTCGGGTTCAATCAAGACACTGTAACCTTCTAAAACTCTCACACACCCTCCATTATTTAACAGGAAGATAGAAAAATGCACTGAGCACCAAGAGGAAACCTTGGGGCAGTTCTGGGGGCCGGGGTTCGGGGTGGGAGCGTCCCTGCCACCAGAGAGCAAAGCGACAAGGAAGGGACCAGGCCTGCCAGTGGTTGGGGAGGTGTCCCAGGATTTAGTCACAAGCACTTCAGACCCTCTCGGCTCAAACTAAAGTGTGTGAGAGAAGTAGAAGAAAGTGTGGCCAGGGTGAGTGGGTCCCAACAGGAGCTTATGCGGGGCCAGAGATGTACCCATCTCTGTGACTGCAGAAGAAAGAGCGCGGGACGGCTAGTCGGGCAGAGAGGGCTCTCACCTTGTCAATGAAAGAGGCGAACTTGTTGTTCAGGGTCTTGATCTGCTCTTTCTCCTGAGTGCGCACAGCCTGGATGTTGGGGTCCACCTCCAGCTTCAAGGGGTTCAGCAGGCTCTGGTTCACCGTGACCGCCGTGATGCCCCCGACACCAGCCCCGCCAAAGCCGCCCAGGCTTCCGCGGAAGCTGCTGCTGCTGCTGCCCACCCGGGAAAAGCTGGAAGAGCTGATGCGGGCACCGGGTCCACTCGTGAACGAGCGGCTGCTGAAGGCCCGGGGACCGGAGGTGGACATCTTGTAGGATTTCTGAGTCACCCTGACGGACATGGTGAAGTCTGGAGTGAAGGCAGTGAGCTGAAGACGGAGGTTCGAGAGCGAGCGGAGCAGCTGCTTCTAGACGGTGGGACAGCGCCCAGCAAAGGCCCTTTATAAAAGAAGAGCCCAGCCCCAGGGGAGGGAAAAGGGCCTCTTACCTGAGTGGCTAGACACTAGAGGGCAGGGCCTAACCCAACATCTGCAACCTCCGGACAGGACTCAGGTGAGGGCAGCAGAGAGCTGCTCCCATCCGGGATCCCTCTCCAACCCCACCCTAAAAAATCAATCCGGGACAGAGCAGTTGAGCCCTGTGAAGGCAGGAAGAGAGCCTGGGATCTCTGAGCATAGAGACCTAAGCTGTTTTATCTCCTGTCCTCCTGTGAGAGCTACTCTGGGAGGTCTGGGCAGAAAGGGTCCCCAGGCATTTTAGTTTTAAACAAACAAACAAACAGATTCTCAAGTCAACCAGGTTACTTGAACTCGCTAGAAGTTAAAACTCACGGAAGGTTGGACGGACCCTTCCTCAGAGGTCACATAACAGATATGCTGTAGGTTCTCAACCAGTGGGTTGCAACACCTCCTTAGGGATAGAGCCACACCTTCCCAGAGGTGACATATCAAATACCCTATGGTTCCGAATCTGGGGTCACAACCCCTTTGTGGGATAAGTACCCTAGAGCCTAACCAAAGCCAGAACCCACCTTTACCACCCACCCCACCACATCTGGCTGGCCTCTCCTAATACCTCCAAGAGACCTCCTTTAGGTGGGGCTGGCCAGGCTGGCCAGCAGGGCCCTTCCATTCCCAAGCTCCTGTTTGCCTTGTCCATCCAGGTTACAGTTTACATCACCATCCCACGCCCCGCTATCTGTGAGGCACCCCGCACCCATAGCCTGGCAAAGTGGGGGGTAGATATTTGCAGAATGAATGAACACATGCTTCTAGCTCTGCTTGTCCAAGACAAATCAAACACAACTCTTTTTTTCTGGACACAACACAGTATTTTCCTCTCCTGCCAAGATCGGGAGAATCCTCCAGGCCAGACAGAGCACCAGAAGCATCGAGGAATAGTGAAAAATGAAAAACAGAGGCCAAGGCAGGAAAGGGAGACCCCAGAGAAGAGAGGCACAGGGGTTTCATTTCAATTGCTTCTTTGGAGACACCTTCCCAAGGCTCCCAGCGCAGTGAGTCATGGTGCCTTGGAACGGGATGGCCCTGCTGGTGATTCATTCTCCAGCCACCTGGACCCTCCTCCTCTGCCCCCGGCTCCCAACTGGCCCCATGTGTGATGGGGATGGCACCTTCTCCCTGCACCTGTCTCCCTGAACTCATTATTTCATTATCTGAGTGAGTCAGGAGAGCAAGCTGGGGCATGGCCTGCACCTGTGGGAGGCTGGAGACCAGGGAGCTGATCAAGGCCCTCCAGGCCTGGGCGGGGCAAGCTATGGCACGCTGTGGGTAGAAAGCAAGAGGTTTGGGTCCCCAAGGCAAAGATTCCACCTGCAATTAAATTACCCAATGGGCTGGGCTCTCTGGAAGGTACTGCGGGGTGTAATATGGGGACTGGGTGGATCTCAGTTAAGGAAACCAAAAGACGACAGATATCCAAATCCCCTGGGGGACAGGGAAGCTAGCAGACACCACCCCACAGCCAGGGAAAAGAGTATGCACCTACTAAGATCTATGGATCCCTCCCCATCTCCAGGAGAAACACCCAGGACTCAGAAGACCCAGAAGGGTCACTTACAGGCAAAGGGACAGCGATGACAGAGACTCAGGATGGGCACATATAGGTTCCTACCGAAAGGGACAGATATCCAGAAAAATCACCCCTAGAGAGACACACTAATTCCCTTCACAGAAGCACCTCTCTCTCTCTCTCTCTCTCTCTCTCTCTCTCTCTCTCTCTCTCTCTCTCTCTCTCTCTCCCTCTGAGGTCACTTCCAGAAAGATCAAGGCACACAGTGACCATATTCCTTCCTTGCCTGTCCTTTGCCAGGAGCCTAGACCTCAGTCCCAGTTCTTGGGCTTCCGGCATGTTAAGAAAAGGTAAATTCTATTTACACCAGGTCCTCTCACATCCCCTGAATCAACACTTCATTTTAAGGTGGAAATTGATTTGGGCGTGTGTTTACCACCCCCTGTCTAACACAGGCCCACACCCAGCAAGACTAGAGACCTTTTTTTCCAGCAAACCAAAGGGAGGGAACCATGGCTGGCACCAAGCCAGTGAGAAAAAGCGGAAGGAGAAAGGGAGGAGCTGGTCAGACAGGTATGGCAGCCCTGGGGAGGGACAGCCAACTCTCCCTTTCTCCCCTTCCCCCACACCATTTTTGTAGGGACCTGAAGGGAGAATTTCCAGCACCCTTCCTGAAGTCTTGGCTTCCTCCACCCTAGCCACCTGGTTCCTTGGTCCCAAGAATGTCTCTTAAGGTGTGGGTAAGGCGTCAGTAAAGGTGAGACCCCTGTGCTGTGTAGCCCAAAGCTCAACCCAGGGCCAGAGCATTTGCTCACCGTTTGTCAAACCTCTGTGACTGTCCAAAGACCCTCCAACCAACCCCTCCCAATATGGCCTCTGCTCAGCCAGAGAAGCCAGGGCTGCTCTGTCCAATGGCTTCTGCCTGGGACTTCCCCAGGGTAGAGGTAGAAGGGAAAGGCCCCAGGGACTAGGGACAAGTAGTCAGAAGAGAAGGAACCAAACTAGGGCAGCCACAGGTACAACTCCTTGTAAGGCTGTCTCTAGCCACTGCGGTCACAAAAGCCTGTTCAACAAAAGGGGCGTACACGCTTGTGACAAGGTGAGGGTGCCCTGCACAGACGACTCTGTGTTTCCTGGAGATCCAAGGGGGAAAGGAGGCCCCCCCATGTTAAGACCCAGCCCTCTCCTACCACTGCACACATAAACACAAGTAAATAAAAGTAATTTTTAAAATACGATCATTGGGAAAAAAAAGATTAGTGACTAAGAATGTAGTTCAATTGTTTGCCTAGCATGCCACAGAACCTGGGTTTGGTGCCAGTACCACATAAACTGGGTGTGGTGGTCCACGCCTATAATTCTGGCACTTTGGAGGTTGGGGCAGAAGGAGCAGGAGTTCAGGGTTCTCCTCAGCTACATTTTGAGTTTAAGGCCAACCTGAGAATAAGAGACCCTGTCCGGTGGGGGGTGTGGTACACCAGACCTTGGGCTAGGAACAGGAGGCAGAGTAAAGTCTGTCCCTGCAGGAGGGTGATGTCCTCAAAGTACCAAAAATCACTTTGAACAACGGAGCAATTTTAAATATTGAGAGCGGTGGTGGCGGAGTATAAACAGCTGAGGGTACCCGGCTGAACAGTTTAAATAAGAAGCCACAGGTGGTGTGGACAGCCATCTGGTAAGCCACAGAAAGAGTGATTAAGTTGATTGTTGGTTCTGTGCTGTGTGCCTCCAGGCGAAATTGTTCATCGTCTGTGTCTGACAAACATAGGCCACAAGTGATCCACCACAGAGCTCGTCCCCAGTCCTCTCTACATTCTCTTGTAACTTTTGCACGGTCTAGGTTGCCCATGCTGGCCGAGCTCGCTGTGTAGTCCATGTCACTTCAGCGTATCCCCTTCCTCAGCCTGCCAGACAGATTCGAGGGCCTGCAGGCGTGTACCACCAGGCTCCAGTGATTGATTTTTCTTCTTTCTTTTCTTCACCGTAAGTCATGGCTCTTGTCATTCAAACCTCAGGATGGGAATTGGACCGACAACCCCAAGGAGAAGCAAGTTTCCAAGTCAGGGAGCGTTCACTCTAGTACGTGGGGCACCAAAAGAGGCTTTATGAGTATTGCAAACGCCTTTACACTATTATAAATATCCCTCACTTCTCATAAGAGTGCTACAAAACTGGCAAGACGGCATAACTCGGCATTATATGCACACGCGCCCGAGCACGGACATGCTTCCCATAGGGTGATGAAGGACAATCTAAGTTATACAAGAGCTCAGCAGCCATGACACTGGCACCCAGCAGGGGTGACCAGCCATAGCTGACGGGAAGGACAAAGCGTCATTAGCCCCAAGAAAGCCGGATCAGTGGAATGAGGTGTCCAAACTCCTTCTTCACACTGCTGCCTGAAGCCCGCCTGGCCCACAGTGAAAACTTCCAAGTTTTCATTTAACCCTCCTCTCGGAACATTCTAGAACCCTCCTTTAAAGGGAATCTTTCTTCTTTTTAAGATTTATTTATTTATTTATTTATTTATTATATATAAGTACACTGTAGCTGTCTTCAGACACACCAGAAGAGGGCATCGGATCCCATGACAGATGGTTGTGAGCCACCATGTGGTTGCTGGGAATTGAACTCAGGACCTCTAGGAAGAACAGTCTGGACTCTTTTTTTTTTTTTTAAAGATTTATTTATTTTATGTATGTGAGTACACTGTTGCTGTCTTCAGACACACCAGAAGAGGGCATCGGATCCCATTACAGATGGTTGTGAGCCACCATGTGGTTGCTGGGAATTGAACTCAGGACCTCTGGAAGAGCAGTCGGTGCTCCCAACCACTGAGCCATCTCTCCAGCCCAAAGAAAGCATTTTTTATCTTTTTTTTTTTTTCGGGGCTGGGGACCGAACCCAGGACCTTGCGCTTCCTAGGCAAGCGCTCTACCACTGAGCCAAATCCCCAACCCCCCCAGTCTGGACTCTTAACCGCTGAGCCATCTCTCCAGCCTGGGAATCTTCGGAAGTTGAATATAACATCTTCCAGCCATCCCACCCCTCAAAGCCTTCGCTTCATGGGGGCTGGCTAAGAATCTCTGAATGCTTAGCTCTCCCACAACTTACCCAGGGTACCCCCAGCAGGACAAGGGAAGCTAACAAGTCAGGTGCAAATGCTTCTGTCTCTGGGTGTTTTAGGCTACCCGAGAAAGAGGCTCTTGGGCCCAGGGCTGTCCAGTTGATAGAGTGCCTGCCCAGCATGCACAGATATTTTATCCCCAGTACCACATAAACTAGCATAAAAACATGATGGTGCATACCTGTAACCCTGTGTCTCAGGAGGGAGCTACAAGAGGATCAGATGTTCATCTTCAGCAACATAGCAAGTTCTGGGTCAGCCTGGACTTTATTGGTCCAAGCCAGTGGCGTGTCCCCCCCAATGAAGAGAAGTGTCCTTTTCTGTTTTCCAGGTACACAGATCAGTGACATAGGAAGAAGCCTCAGAGACCAGCGCCCAGAAAAGATGACGGCAGGGTGGCCTCTGGGAGGTGTGTTAGCCTCCTTGTCTCAGCCCACCGTGGCCAGTCTTCCCCGACAGTCATGTTGAGCAAAATAGATGTTCGTGAATGGCAAGATAGAGAACAGAAGGGTTTAGGTAAGAAGGGCGAGAAGACAGGGGCTTTGGATGCACAGAGGGCTGGATGGCCTGGTCAGAGCCCTGGCCAGGAGGCTCCGGCTTAGGAAGCTCTCTCTGATTGAGGTAGTGAGGCATAGACAGCAAAGAAACAGCCACAGCCAGGGCTGCCTTGGAAATGGATCAGACCTGGAGGCCACAGACACCCCGATATCACAGGAGCTTTAGTAGCTCACCAGCCATAAAAGCAACCACAGCCTTGGAGAGAAAGGGCTGAGGGAGGTTCCTCAGAAGGGAGTGCCCCAAGGCCATCCCTGCCCATAATACCCATCTATTTGAGGGAGCAATGCCTCTGTTCTGGGGAAATCTTTTTGTGTTCCAACCGTCTACTTCCTCCTCTGCTACTCAGGGGTGTGTCTAAACCACCTCTGCTTCACCAACATCAACAAAAGTTTTATGAGTCTGGATAGCATTCGATTTTCTGAGGAATTTGGCTTTGGTCATTGGAGGCACTGAGGATTTTAGTTGGGTGGACCTAACAATAGGCTGCATTTTTAAAATTAGTAGTTTTCGTTGTGTGTGTGTGTGTGTGTGTGTGTGTGTGTGTGTGTGTGTGTAAGAGAGAGAATGTGTGTGTGAGGAGTGTGTGTAAATGTGTAAATGAGGGTATGTGCATGTGTATGTGTGTGAGTGTGTATGTTTTTGTGAGTGTGTGTGTCCCTGTGATTATGTGTGTGAGTGTGTATCCATGAGTGTGTGTGTATGAGTGTATGTGAGTGTGTGAGTATGTGTGAGTGTAAGAGTGTGTATGAGTGTATGTGAGTGTGTGTATTCGTGTGAGTGTGTATGTGTGAGTGCGTGTGTCAGTGTGTGTGTGCAAATGTGTGAATGTGTACATGAGTGTGTGTGAGTGTGTGTTGTGAGAGTGTGTGAATGTATATGTGTGTGTGAGAGAGTGAGTATATGAGTATGTGTGGGTGTGTGTCTGTGTGTGTCTGTGTGTGTGAGAGAGTGTGAGTGTGTGTGAGAGAGAGAGAGAGAGAGAGACAGACAGACAGACAGACAGAGGACTGTGAGGTCAGACTGAGGATGCACGGCATGTGTGTGAACAGTTGGTCCTGTGTGTGATGGTCAGTCAGGGGAAACTATGGAGTCTCTTCTCTCTTTTCACTTTCTTGTGGATTCTGGAGATGAGACTGAGGTCACCAGGGTTGTGCAGCTCGTGGCTTTCCCAGTTGAGCCATCCAGCCGGCCAGTCAGGTGCTTTTGGAGGTTCCCATACATTTGAATGCAACGCTGGGCAGGACCTCAGGTTCTCTCCCAGAAGAGCACCTCACAGGTCCACTCTCATGTGACACAACCTCAACTTGTCCTCAGAGTCCCTCCTTTCCCCTCCCCATGCACACAGCACACACATACACACACACACACTCCCACACCTATACATGTGTTCTGTCTTCTCCCATTCGTGTGGCCCCGCAGACATTCCAAGGAGCACAGCCCCCTGGCATGCTCACATTCCCATGATGCATATGGGCATGAGTGTATGTGCCGTCCTTTCCTCCATCCCTGCCACAAAGCATCTCAGACTCATAAGCGCTGCCTTCGTACACCTGTCGCATGTGCATGCAGACACATGTGCGCAGCAGCACATTCCACACATGTCCAACACACAAACACAGACTATAGCTGTAGGCTCTTGACCACAAATGACTAATACCCGCTCAACCCAGCCTCAGCATAAAAAGTCATTTACTTGCTTTCCCAGTTGGGAAACTCGGATGTATTTGGCTTGTACTCCTCCTCCTCAGTAGGGCTCCGAACCAGGACAAGGATGGATATCACCAAGGGGCTGCTTATTTCCAGATGCGTCCAGCCGAAGTTCCAGGGGCCATGTCCCTTTGTCTGACAGATCCCATGCCTATCCTGAACCAAGCCTTTGGTCAGGAGTATAATAAAATGCTAGCATTTGAGCTAGAAAGATCCCAAGCCAATCCAGTGGGAAAGCAGGGAGGATCAGGCCCACCTAAACTAATACAAAATGAGAAAAGAGACCATTCACGGAAAAGAGAAGTGGGAGATGCTGTCTGGGCAAAAACAGCAGATGTTCATAAGAGGCACTAACCCAAATGTACACAAACACAGATGCGGAGCCCCAGGGAGCTACAGGCTCATGAAGAAAGATACACAGTGAGCCAGCCTCCGGTGCCTTGCCAACAAAATATTGGTGTCAGATAAATAAAGGATTAAGACATCCTTTATTAAGAAGTACGGCACAACTTCTGGGGAAAGGGGACCTTTGAGCAAGCTGAAGAAAGAAAGAGAGAGAGAGAGAAAGAAAGAAAGAAAGAAAGAAAGAAAGAAAGAAAGAAAGAAAGAAAGAAAGAAAGAGAAGGAGGAAGGAAAGGAAGGAGGAAGGAAGGAAGAGAAGGAGGAAGGAAAGGAAGGAGGAAGGAAGGGAAGACGGAAGGAAGGAGGGGGAAGGAAGGGAAGGAGGAAGGAAGGAAGGGAGGGAGGGAGGAAGGAAGGAAGGGAGTGAGGAAGGAAGGAAGGGAGGGAGGAAGGGAAGGAGGAAGGAAGAGAAGGAGGAAGAAAGGGAAGAAGGAAGGAGGAAGGAAGGAGGAAGGAAGGGAGGAAGGAAGGAGGGGAGGAAGGGAAGGAGGAAGGAAGGGAGGGAGGGAGGAAGGAAGGAAGGAAGGGAGTGAGGAAGGAAGGAAGGGAGGGAGGAAGGAAGGGAGGGAAGGAGGAAGGAAGGGAAGGAGGAAGGAAGAGAAGGAGGAAGGAAGGGGGGAAGGAAGGAGGAAGGAAAGAGGGAAGGAAGGGAAGGAGGAAGGAAAGGAGGAAGGAAGGAAAGAGGAAGGAAGAGAAGGAGGAAGGAAGGAGGAAGGAAAGAGGGAAGGAAGGGAAGGAGGAAGGAAAGGAGGAAGGAAGAAAGGAAGGAAGGAAAGAGGAAGGAGGGAGGGAGGGAGGGAAGGAGGGAGGGAGGGAGGCAGGCAGGCAGGCAGGCAGGCAGGCAGGCTAGGTAGGTTGGCTGAGTCAGACCCAGGCTGGGTTGGAACTTGCTATGTAGTCCAAACTGGCCTTCAACACATACATGGTGATGCTCCTGCCTTAGCTTCCTCTCCAAGAGCTGGGAATACAGGCGTGTACTACCACATGGAAACTGCAGAAAGAAGGCATAAAAGCTGGAGGGAAAGCTTGATGGTAGAGTACACTGTGAAGTCCTAGGTTCAATCCCAGCCCCATAAAAACGCAACAACCAAGGAACCAAACAACAACAGCAAACCAGAAGCATGTGGTGACATATGCCTTAAATCCCAGAACAGCAGCAGAGGCAGGCGGATCTCCGTGAGTTTGAAGCCACCTGTTATACACAGAGCACCCCAGGACAGCCAGGGCTATGTAGAGATGCTGTCTTCAAAAAATAAACGAACAAACAACAACAAAACAGAAACCCAAAAGTAGGGTGGATGGAATGATCTGGAAATGGAAAAGCCACTGGGCAAGCCCAAAATTCCTAGGGAAGTGTGGGGCAGCTGGGGTGGGACGGGGAGGAGAGTAGTGTCAAAGGCCAGAGTATACTCTGTAGTTAGCAAAGACCAATGATGGTGAGCTAGCTTCTCCCCTGATGATCATGCCACACTGAAAAACAGTGACGTTTTCTTCTGTGTTGTGGGGGGGGAAGGGGGGCAGGGAGGGGGCCAGGCATCAATCCCAGGACTTGAGGCTTGCTGAAGCTCTGCTCCACCGCTGAGCTCCCCTAGCTTTTCCGCCCTTACCAATGTTCACAACTGGCCTGAAGAAGTGGGACAGCACGTCTAGCATACACTGTGTGCCCAAGCTCGCACAGCTGAGACAGGGGAGTGACCGGTCAGACTCCTCACTTGGTGGTGGTGGTGGGGTCCCTGCTTTTTCTCAAAAGTTCTAGTGTCCCGCTGCAGCATAGGACAGGTGCATCAAGAAGTTTCCTGTGTGAGGCAAGCAGGTTATTTAACCTCTCGAGATCCCTTTTTGCCAACCAGAAATGTACGTGTGTCTGTCCACCCTTCAGAGAGAGGATAAGAACAACTGGGCTGGAGCTTCAATTCACATTAGCTTGACCATTACCGCCTCTGAATGAAACAGCCTCCTTAGGACGACAGCCTAGTATCATCTCTCTAGCACCTGCAGGGCAACAGGAGATGACTGAAGAGAGTTTGTTCAGGAGGAAGCTTGGGACCACCTAAAAGGAACTGGCAATGGGGGAGGGGGAGAGGGGGGCAGGGGCGATTCTACGGGGCTGTAACAAAGAGATAACAGGCAAAAGTCTGCCTCCATGCAAAGCAGATGCTTGCAAATCCAGTTCCTAGGGAGCAAGCCATGCAAATGGTTGCCCTGCCTGTGACCTAGTCGTTGCCATCGGTGAAGGCAGTTCTGAAGGTGGGCACGGAAGTGGCAATGGCGGCTCTCATTTGTTTGGCTCCTTTTAAGTGTCAAAGTGTCCTTTTTCTTGCATATGTCACTTATGACCCTAAAATAGCCGGTGGGAAAGGCAGCATTCCCACTTGCAAATATGGACAGTAAATTTCAAAATTCCTCCTGCCAGAGCAATACAGCCAGGGCTGGAGCCCAGGCCCAGGCCACTTCCAAAGCCTCTGTGTGCTCTCTATGTGGTTCCATTTAGGAAATTTGCCTAATTAAAAGAATCGATAGGATAGTCAAGCCGGGTAATGGTGGTGCACGCCTTTAATTCCAATACTCAGGAGGCAGAGACAGGCAAATCTCTGAGTCTGGGAGGAAGGAGCTACGGGACCAATAGTAGGGTTGGCAAGATGGCTCAGTGGGTAAAAATGCCTGCCAAGAGCCTGGTGACCTGAGGCAAATCCGCAGGCCCCGTGTGGTAGAAAAGGAGAACCCTGCAAGTCCCATAGTGCATGTGCCCCTCTCACATACGCACACAGCACACATAGAAATGAACGTAATTTAAAAAAATAGTAAAGCAATAGTAGAACAAAGCAGTGCTTGTCAGTAACACAAAGAAAATGCTCTCAAGGGGTTGGGGATGTAGCTCAATGGTAGAGTGCTTGCCTAGGAAGCGCAAGGCCCTGGGTTCGGTCCCCAGCTCCGGAAAAAAAAAAAAACCAAAAAAAAAAAAAAAGAAAAAAGAAAAAAGAAAATGCTCTCAAATCCAAAGTCACACAGTGTCACGCAGTCACTATTCTGCTCAGCCTCTAAACTCCTCCCACCGAGGGATTCCGGCAGGGGTAAGGGACCTCTGTCGAGTGCTGTGGAATGCTGCGTGGGACAGAAACCTTGACTACCTTGCAAACTGCATACACATCGCATTAGAAAACCGTCTCGCTGAACTTGATGGTTGAGTGGATGCAAAGGCTGACTTGGCCTCCTTTACCATGAGATAAAACCAGACAGACAGTCCTAGGAATGCAGCTCAGTGGTAGGGTTCTTTCTAGCATGAAGGTGGGTTTCATCCCTACCTGGGGAAGGGAGGGAAGAAGTAAGGAGAGTGGTAGGGAGACAGAGAGAGGGAGAGGGAGAGGGAGAGGGAGAGGGAGAGGGGGGGAGAGAGAGAGAGAGAGAGAGAGAGAGAGAGGCTTAGCTAAGACCTGACCTGCTCCTTACTCTCCTTTAACACCCCTGCCATCCATCCACATTCCCTGATCTCTATGGGCTGAGATGACTCCAAATCCTCACACAGCAACCCATTCATAGGTCTTGGAGAAAAATCTGTTGACTTGGACAGTGAGGTTGGACTGGCTTAGGGCCAGCCAGAGCCAGTTTAGCCTCTAGGACTTGTTAGGCACATTCCCACGGCAACACAAGTCACTATGCAGTTTCTGCATTCCTGACAGTACTTTGCCATCCAGTCCCCAAGGTATTACCCACCTAGCCTGCCCTGGTTTCCCAGGTGACAGCTAGGGGACACCAAGAGTTACTGGTGACAGAAAACCAGCTTCAAGAACCTAGAAAGCATAGGGACAGCCCCAGCAGGAGCGGGGAGGGGACTCTTCGCTTCCAGATCAGTGTTCCTCACTCCAAAGCCTCCAACTGCACCTCCCCTGATTTGCTAGACATCTCCTTAGACCCATAGGCCCATGGCACCCGTGCCCTCCATGTCCAGCCAGCCCTGACCCCACTATGGCCTGAGCCTGTCCCCTTTGACCAACAGCTTCTCATGAACAGTCTACCTCTATAGTTCTAAGACATTCCTCCCCACCCTCATCCACCCATTCCTCTAGCTTAGCCTCCAACATGTGCTCCCTCTGGTCCTCCAGCTTGGATCCTCTGCTGTGTAGCTTTGACTCCCACAGGACATCGCAGGGTTGGACCTGTGGTATGCGCAGATATGCCGTGGCCCAGGGTAGCAGTTCATACAGTACACGAGAAATAAGCCAAACCTGCACTTTGAGCAGAGGAACCCAAGCCTGCTGGTTAAAAATCTAGAAGCCAGTGAATGACAGAACGAGGCCCTGTCTCCTCTGAACCAGGTACTTCCCAGCACCATGCCTGCTTTATAACCTATTAAAACCTCTCAGCTAAAACCAGGAGTACTGTACAAACGCCCTGTTTTCACAGACGAGGATGTGGAAGAGCAGACACTGGGGACATTCCCTGAGGCCATAGAGCACACTGTACCTGGGCAGAACCACAGTGCTCTCGCTCTCTCTCTCTCTCTCTCTCTCTCTCTCTCTCTCTCTCTCTCTGACTCCAACATCACAGCCAGGTTCCCTCTTCTCTGGATCTGTCAGCACCCAGACTCTCGGACCAGTCAGCATCTCTGATAAGAGAGGTGGTCTCCAGAGACTGGGGTTGGGGGGACAGAAGAGCCCTAAACATAGACAAGCCATTCTTCCCACTCATCCCCAATTAGCTGCCCTCACTTCCTCTCATGGCTGCAATCCACCCACCCCACACTTCCAAAGAACACCAGGGTTTGTAGTTAAAATCCATTTCTTTTGGGGGGTTATGACTCAAATTAAACAAAATTCTGGTCAGGAAGATGACTCAGCAGGTAAAGGGATTGCTGCCAAGCCTGAGGACCTGATTTCAATCCCTGGAGCCCAAATAGTAGGGAAAAAAGTTGTCTCTTAAGTTGTCCTCATTCCTTCACCAGCACAGCATGGTGTCAGTGTGCACACATGCATTCATTAGTTAAACTACTTAATTAAAATATAATGCCAGGGTGGTGGGATATGCCTTTAATCCCAACATTACGGAGGCACAGGCCACCCTGGCATGGTATATATAGAATGTCAGGTTAGCCAGGGCTACAGAGTGAAACTCTAAAGAAAAAAGGACACACCTGGGGTTGTATTTTCTTTTAAACAAAATTCAGTAAATTTTTTTTTGTTTTGAGAATTGTCTTAATCTAGAACAATGTAAACTAATAAAAAATTCCATTTGGGAACGAAGTAAACTGTGTTCCTGTGCCAGTGAGTCTCTGAGCTGCTGAGTTATATTGAACGAGTTACTTCTTTCTGATCTACAGCAGACAGCGGGAGAAAGGCATCAGCTTTGGTCTGGGTCCGCTGCCTGTGCTCTCTCTTGCGTAAAAGAAAGTACACAATTGAAAGGTTTCCACAGCTGGGCAGTGGTGCTGCACACTTTAATCCCAGCATTCGGGAGGCAGAGGCAGGCAGAACTCTTAAGTTTGAGGCCAGCCTGGTCTACAGAGCGAGTTCTACACAAAGAAACCCTGTTTCAAGGAAGAATAAAAACAAAGAAACAAAGCGTTTTCTCTTTCTGGTCTCCCTCTCTCCCTCACCCAACAAGATCCAGGCTAGTCTGCTTCAAGAAACAAAGAAACAAACAAGGAGACAATGAATTCTCGTTCCATTTTCCTCACCCAACAAGATCCAGGCTAGTCTGCTTCAAGAAACAAAGAAACAAACAAGAAGACAATGAATTCTCGTTCCATTTCCTCACCTAACAAGATCCAGGCTAGTCTGCCTCAACTTACTTTCTCAGTACACTGACAGCCTGTGACCTCAAGAGAATCCTTTTTTCTACTAAGTGTCAAAAAGGAGCAAAAGGCTAGAATGAAGGAAGGCCTTTCTAACCAAGAATCAATCAATCAATCTCTCTCTCTCTCTCTCTCTCTCTCTCTCTCTCTCTCTCTCTCTCTCTCTCTCTTGTCTTGTCAGGATCAGGCCTGCTCAGCAGCCAAACACATAGTGAGCAAAACGAGCCTCCACAGGCTGGGGCCTAAAGATGCAGATATGACCTTCAGAAGCTGAGGTGCTTGATACACTTCTGAAAACAGCTGTCAGACAGTCTGGATTCCTGGGGAAGCCTGAGTGAGCCACCCTCCTATCTGGCCCGTGGAATGCAGCTGGGTGGCCTGTATGCAGGACCTTACCCAAGCCAGAGTCATAAACCTTATCTCCCAGGCTCTCCTGAGCTTCCAAGAGCTCAGGCTGAGTCAGGACCCAAGGCTGAGGCCTGAGGCACACCTGACTCACTCCCGGATGTGTGGTCATTCCGAAATGAAATGGGAGCAGAGGGGATCTGCCTCTCTGCACAGCTGAGGGAAGAGGTGGGCCAGGTGGTTGATTCTCATAAAGGCTAGGGGCCTAGGGTCTTACCAGTCAGCCCTAAGCCAAAATTCCTGTCCCGGGAAAGCAAAGCACAACACTGTCCCTCAATTCCCCCCTCTGTTCTGAGATCTCCGGTTGACAACCAGTTGTTAATGGGGCCCAACGTTTTCTCTTTCTGTGAGTTTTCAAAACCTAAGACTCAACCTAGGAGACCAGAGCAGGGTTGAGAAACAAAGGGACAGCCTGTTGCCAGGCCTGTGCCCCCTGTCACGCCTCCACCCTAAGCAGACCCGGGAAGGGACTGGAGAAAAAGAAGGCTCTGTTCTCTGGTTCCTGGTGTCCCTGAGAAATTCCCCAGCCCCCTGCCAAGCTCCCTCCCTCCTCGCAGGCAAGCGAGACCTGTCAGGGAGACGTGCAAATCGGCCCCTCTGCAGGTGGTATCGATGACATCACTGACCTCTGGCAACCACACTTTCCCTTGCCTGGTAAAGGAAATGTTCCCGTCTCCTCCCCCACTCATCCGATCAGAGTAGTCCTCTGCCAGCACACGGCAGGCCAATCTTCTACAAACACCGCTTTGATCCTGCCATTCCCAAGCCTAGCTTCCATCACCTTCTGAATAAAGGTCATAGCTCTCATCTGTCCCCTGAGGCTGAGACTTGCCCACCTGGCACTGGCTGCCACGCTGAGCCCGCCTCCCAGGGCTGTGCCCTCCCTCTCCTGTGCCTCTTGGCCACCTGCACCTGCTGCTGAAGCCTGACTCTCCCTGCCAGCCTCACACACCCAGCATTCAGCAAACATTTGCTGAATGAACACAATATGGCAGCCCTCCTCCCCACGGCATCCAGAAATAAGTCACCTGAGACCCTCCCAACGGGCCTCAGCCACATCCCTGGACTGGATTTCCCTCTCTGAGGGCATAGCCAAGCACCCTGATTGTAACTCCAGTCCACGTGTGGACTGTGGACATTTTTCTTCATTTGTCCCATCGGATCCTCACAATGACCTTGGGAGTTCAGTATTATTATTATTATCTTTATTTTCTTGTGAGGAATCCAGGACTTTGAGAGGCAAGTCGTGCCATGAAAAGCATGGTCAGGGTTTGAGCAGGGCCTGGGGTTCTACGCTTACATCTCTCACACTGCAAACCGGAGGACCTTCCTCAGGACACTGCCATGTTCTGCTCAGCAGAGCGTTTGTGGGAGCCAGTTCCACCCAGACGGGTCCTGTCCTCCGCTTTCCTCCTCACCTTCTTGCCCTCAATCTGGATCCAAGAATGTGGGGAATCGTGAGGAAATAATCAATGCTATACTGAGGACGGCACCTAAGTCCCTGGGTAGCAGGGCAAAAACCAACCATCCCCCCAACACACACACACACCCCACACACTACCTGTGCTAATGCCTCCCCCTCAAGTGAGTCCCAGCCCTTCCCAACTCTAGGAGGACATAGGTAGGGTGAGGGGCAGCAGGGCAAGACCAAAAAAGGTAAGGGTCTGAAATACAATCAATGATTCACCCTCCTTTGGCCTCCCCTGAAGGTTTAGGGGCTGGACGCTTGAAATTCCAGCCTATCCCCGAGGAGACACTTAGGTGTCAGTTACCTGGACAGCATGAGGACGACTCTGTTTATCAAAACTAAAGGTTGCCATGGCAACTAGGGCAAGAGCAGTGAGGGCTGGGAGCAAAGGTCTTGAACAAGGGGTGGGGCCATTACCCAGCCCCAAGGCTCTGCTGCCAGCCTGCCACATGTGTGCCACCGAGGCCCGCTCTAACCCAGCACCCCCTTGTGGCCAAGTGGAGGGCAGCCCAGAAGTGAGGAGGGGCCACATATTTTATAGAAACATTGTATCCCTTCTCAAGCCTTGTCCTGTGCTTTCTCAATTGAGACCAGAGACAGATGCTGCCTGCCTATGATAAGAGGCCTTCCGGACTTCTGTGTCAGAGGGAAGAAGGAATGAGGAACTGCCCTAACGGCAGAGTAGGGAGCCTGCTGGCTAAAGAAGAGGGAGCTTCTTGGCTGGTAGGAAGGACCAGAATCTAAACTGCTTTTTCCTGTTACCAAATCATGAGCTTTTTTGTCCAATTGGGTCCCCCATGACTGCCACCATCAAGTCTTTTTCTAAAATTTTATTTTTTATTTTAAATGCGTGAGTGTTTGACCTGCATTGTGCATGTGCAGCAGGCCTGGTGTCACTGAGGTCCACAAGAAGGTGTCAGATCTCCTGGAACTAGAATTGATGGTTATGAGCCACTACGTGGAAGCCAGGAACTGAACCTGGGTCCTCTGGAATGACCGCCAGTGCTCTTAACCTCGGAGCCATCTCTCCAGCCCCAACCGTCATTCTGTTGTTTCATTTTGTTTTTGAGACAGGGTTTCTCTGTGTCATCCTGGCTGTCATGGAACTTGCTTTCTAGACCAGGCTGGCCTCAAACTCAGAAATTCTCCTGCATCTGCCTCCTGAGTGCTAAGATTAAAGGCATGTGCCACCACCGCCTGGATCCAACTGTCATTTTTTTTTTAAGATTTATTTATTTAATGTATATGAGTACACTGTAGCTGTCTCCAGACATACCAGAGGAGGGCATCAGATTCTATTACAGATGATCGTGAGCCACCATGTGGTTGCTGGGTGATGTGCCCTTTGGAACTCTGACACGCAGTGCTAACAGCTAGTGACACAGGAAGCTCCCCCACGGAGGCTATTTGAATCTGCCTCCATCTCTTTTCTTCTGGTTAATTTCCTGGGTGGCCAACATCTCGGAACATTCATGGCAGCTGCTCATCTATGTCTCAGTGGTCACCTGATATCTCACCTCAAATCTGCAGGTATTGTGGTGGGTAGTTTTGTCTACCTGACAAAAACTCAAATATATCCAGGAAGAAAAAAAAATCTTTTTTTTTTTTTTTTTTTGGAGCTGGGGACCGAACCCAGGGCCTTGTGCTTGCTAGGCAGGCGCTCTACCACTGAGCCAAATCCCCAACTCCGAAGAAAAAAATCTTAATGGAGAAAATGTCACTATAAGATTGGCCTGTAGGCAAGTCTGTAGGGTATTTTCATGAGCAATGATTGATGTGGAAAAGTCCCACCCACTGTGGTTGGTGCCATCCCAGGGTTGGTGGCCCTAGATCATTCAAGAGAGCAGGCTGAGCAAGCCATGAGGAGCAATCGAGTAAAGACCATTCATTCCTCCATGGCTTCTGCTTCAGTTCCTGCCTCCAGGTTCCTGCTTTGAGTTTCTGCTCCGACTTCCTTTGATGATGGACTGTAATGTGGGAGTTTAAGATAAAAGAAATTCCTTCTGTACACATGGAGGGACTCATGGCTCCAGGCACATAGGTAACAGAGGATGGCATTGTGTGGCACCATATGGGGAGAAGTCCTTGGCCCTGTGAAGGCTCATTTCCCCGGTGTAGGGGAATGCCAGGGTGTTGAGGTGGAGTGGGTGGGTAGGAGTGGGAGCGTCTTCATAGAAGCAGGAGGAGGGGAGGGGATTGGGAGAGTGGGAGAAAGGGGATAACATTTGAAATATAAATACATAAAATATCTAATAAAAAAGATGATGATGAAGAATAAAAGAAAGAAAGAAAGAAAGAAAGGAAGGAAGAAAGGAAGGAAGGAAGAAGGAAAGAAAGAAAGAAAGAAAGAAAGAAAGAAAGAAAGAGAGAAATCCCTTCCTTCACAAGTTGCTTTTGGTCCTGCTGTTTCATCACAGCAACAGAAACCCTAACTAAACAGGTTCCAAACTGAACAGCTAAGTAACGCTAGCTGAGGGCCACCTCCATTAATCCCTGCCTGGCAGGCAGCATCTCCCGCCTCCAAAGCCAGAAGCCTGGCATTGCCTGAAGCTCAGACACAAGAGCCTGCCACACTGAACTAGTTGAGACTAAGCCATGTGATTTCTGTGAAGTGCTGCGCCTGATGGCACACCACACATGCTCACCATGGGCTGCTGTTGCTTGAAGAGGTATATATTGCTTGGGTGGTTGTAGAAGTGGAGGGAGGAGGATTAGAAGTTCAAGATCATCCTTAGCTCCCCAGCAAATCCAAGGCCAGCCTTGTCTCAAAAACCAAAGCAACAACAAGACATTAGGAACATCTCATTAAAAGAAGCTGTTAAGAGACAGTTGGGCCGGGCTAGCAAGACAGACCAATGGCAATGGTGCTTGCCTCCAGCCTGATGTCTGGTTTAATCCCCCATGACCCACATGGTGAAAGGAGAGAACTGACTCTTGAAAGCTGTCCTCGGACTCCATAGGTGCTCTGTAGAATGTGCCCAGCAACACACGAAAACACATGCACATACACAGACATGCATGTACACACAGACAGACACACACACACACAAATGTACACCCAGAGACACACAGACACACACACAAATATACACCCAGAGACACACAGACACACACACACACACAAATGTACACACACAGACACACACACATGAATACACACACAGATACACGTACACACAGAGACACACATGTGCACACATGAGGGACAGAGACAGAGCAAGCGAGAAAAAGAGAGAGGGGGGCGGGACGTGAAGAAAGAAGCCAGGCATAGTGCTGCACACTTTTTTTTTCCGGAGCTGAGGACTGAATCCAGGGCCTTGCGCTTGCTAGGCAAGCACTCTACCACTGAGCTAAATCCCCAACCCCTGTGTTGCACTTTTAATCCCAACGGGAAGCACAGACAGGGAACTTTGAGTTCCACGACAGCTCGGGCTACATAGTCAGACCCTATCTTGAGAACAAAACAAAACAAACAAGGAAGAAAGAAAGAGAAAAAGAAAAAGACATTGTAAATCATAATATATATTGAAGATGAGGGGGAGGAGGAGGAGGAAGAGGAGGAGGAAGAGAAGGACGAGGGGGAGGAGGAGGAAGAGAAGGAAGAGGGGGAAGAGGAGGAAGAGAAGGAAGAGGGGGAAGAGGAGGAAGAGAAGGAAGAGGGGGAGGAGGAGGAAGAGAAGGAAGAGGGGGAAGAGGAGGAGGAAGAGGAGGATGAGGGGGAGGAGGAAGAGGAAGAGAAGGAAGAGGGGGAAGAGGAGGAAGAGAAGGATGAGGGGGAGGAGGAAGAGGAGGAGGAGGAAGAGAAGGATGAGGGGGAGGAGGAGGAGAAGGAGGAAGAGGAGGAAGAGGAGGAGGAAGAGAAGGACGAGGGGGAGGAGGAGGAAGAGAAGGAAGAGGGGGAGGAGGAGGAAGAGAAGGAAGAGGGGGAAGAGGAGGAAGAGAAGGAAGAGGGGGAAGAGGAGGAAGAGAAGGAAGAGGGGGAGGAGGAGGAAGAGAAGGAAGAGGGGGAAGAGGAGGAGGAAGAGAAGGATGAGGGGGAAGAGGAGGAAGAGAAGGACGAGGGGGAGGAGAAAGAGGAGGAGGAGGAGGAGAAAGAGGAGGAGGAGGAAGAGGAAGGAGGAAGAGATTGGAAGATGGCTCATGAGCAGTGTTTAAGCCAAGCCTGATGAATGCACACCGGTGGTCCCAGCACTTGGAGGCTGAAAGGGGACAGCCTGGGCTACATAACAGTGTCCCTTCTATGAGCTTCATTCATCTTTGTTTAGACCCAGATTCCTCCGGAAATCCACCTCCCCCATTTCCCCTCCAACTTTCCATACCGGAGCTGCTTTTTGTGGTTGTTTTGACTTGATGTTGTTTTTTTTTCAATGATCTACTTATTCGTATATTTTTATGTGTGTTAGTGTTTCACCTGCATGTATGTTTCCATGAAGATGTCAGATCCCCTGCAACGGGAGCCACAGACAGTTGTGAGCTGCTAAGTGGGTGCTGGGAATTGAACCTGGGTCCCCTGAAAGAGCGGTTACTACTCTCACCCACTGAGCCATCTCTCTAGCTCCTTCACTTGGTTCTGTTTTGTTTTTCAACAGTCTCCTGTAATCTAGGCTAGTCTCAAACTTGCTATGTAGCTGAGGCTGGCCTTGGACTCGTGAACCCACCCCAGTGCTAAAATTATAAAAATGAGTCACCATGCTCAGCCTTCTCTTGCTTTTCCTTTTATTTTACTTATTTGTTTGTTTGTTTTTGTGTTTAATCAGATTCTCACTGAGTAGGCCTGGCTGTCCTAGAACTCACTCTGTAGACCAGGCTGGCCTTGAACACACAGAAAATTCACCTGCCTCTACCTCCTGAGTGCTGGTATGAGAGACAAGCACCACTGTGCCTGGTTCCTTCCCTTGTTTTTCACACAACTGATGTCACTTTCATGTCAACCTCAGACATCTAGAACTCCACTCTCTTCACCAGCTTCTCACTAAGGCCTTCTGGTTGCCTTTCATGCACCTCTCTCACTCTTCCCTCTGGAGGAGAGGCAGGAACATGGCAGGTTACCTATGAGTCCCAGCTCTGCCACCTGCTAGTGCAGTCGCTGCTCACATTTCGGTTTGAATGTCACTTCCTCAAGACTCTTCTCTGGACTCAGTGATTGCTGCTATCAACTTCTACTGCCTTTGGTCTTCTCACCATGGAATTGTAAAGAATCAGTCTTCTGCCTTCTTTAATGGCCAAGCTGCTGGCATTCCCTCTAGGCTCTGCCCCCACAGTTACCTGGCAATAGCCAGGGAGGCTGACTAATTATAAAAGGGGCTGCTTGCTCCCCACCCCTGCCACTCTCTTGTTCTCCTGCTTTCTTACCCTCTTCCCCCTCTGTCCCTTCTCTCCCCATTCCCTTCCCCTCCTCTCTCTTCACTTGTTCATGACTGGCCTCTACTCTTCTCCCTCCCTCTCCCCTCCCCCTCCCACTCCCCCTCCCTCTCCTTCCCCCTCTCTTCCTCTCTCTCTCTGTCTCTCTCTGTCTCTTTCTCCCTTTCTCTGTCTCTATACCCCTTCAACTCCCCTCCCCAATGCCCTGAATAAGCTCTATTCTATACTATTTCATCGAGTAGCTGGTACCTCATGGGGAAGGGATACCTCAGCAGGGGCCCACACCCCCTTCCCCGCTTTTTTTTCTTCTTCTTTTTTTTTTTTTTTTTTTTTTTTTTTTTTTTTTGGAGCTGGGGACCGAACCCAGGGCCTTGTGCTTGCTAGGCAAGTGCTCTACCACTGAGCTAAATCCCCAACCTGGCTTTTTCTTTTTTTATAAAACACATGAGCAGGCTTGCTGTGTATTGCCATGCTCTCTAGGGAAACCTCCCACCCACTCACCCTGCCACCACTGAGGGGACGGTGCCCTTCGCCCTGCCACCTCCAAGGAGACGGTGCCCTCCCTGTGTCCTTCTCAACAGTCTGGGGGTTTGTTCCGTTGTGATTCCAGGGATAGAACCCAAGGCCTTGTGCAAGTTGAGGCTCAGCAGCGAGCGCCTCAACTGGCTGAGCCTTCTCACTGGACAGCCTCGCTCACTTTTTTTCCTTCCCTTCACACTCAAGTCCTACCTAAATCCCCTCAGCCAGTGATTCCGGAGAGGACCCTGCATGGTGTTGTGGAAGGTTTCAGGACACCCCACCCCCACCCCCTACCAAAGACACAAAGGGTAGGCACTGCCTTTTTCCAAGTTTGCATCCTGCTTCTCTAACCTCCAGCCTTTGTTTTCCAGGTACTTAAAAGGTGATCTCTCTAGGCACTCACTGCCTGCCAAGTCGAAAGGCAGGAAGAGAAAAGGTATCGATCACCCGGAGTTTGGCTGCGTGGTTTTCAGAACACATTCTTGGCCACACTACTGCTCTGTTTCACCCTCTTTCCTGTAGACTCATTCTTTGCACCACACCCCTTAGCCCTGCATGGCTACCGCTGAAGAAACTAAAGCTAATGCTGTTTGCTTAAGATCATGTCGTTTGCTTGGTTCATGTTTCTAATCCTGGCACACTCGGGAGGCAGGGGCAGGTGTATCTCCGTGAGTTCAAGGCCAGCCTGGTCTACATAGTGAGGATGGCCAGAGCTGCACAGAGAGAGAGAGAGCCTGTCTAAAAAACAAAAGAGGGTCCATGAATGTTCTCCTCTGGGCAGACTCTAAGGTATTGGGGCTGCACCTGAAGACAGAACAGGAAGGGAAGGAAGAAGAGATCAGGTAAAGCCACCCTAAGGAAGGAGGCTGGAGTGGAGAGCAGGAGGCATGGAGTTTCTAAGGTACCAGCTTCAGCACCTGGAGAACCCTGGCAGGCACGAGTGTTCCTGAGTGGGAGTTTAGAGTTTTCCTCTTCTGTTAGTGCTGGGAAAGGGCCGTCTGATAGGAACAACTGAGGGAATAATCCTGAAAGCATCCTTGCACCCCACCCTCCCACTCTGAGGGAGTATGTCCTGCAGCCCTAGGACTTCCAATGGGAGGAGACCTCCACAGACTCCCTCCTCAGCAGCATCTGAAGCTGCACATGCCCCTCCCCTTCCCTCCAAGTTCTCCTCTATCTTCCCAACTCTCTAGAGCCTACTTCAAGTTACAGACCAGTCATCCAGGTAACTGTGACTGGCTTCAAATCCCCTACTTGAAGGTCTGATTCTCCTGCCTCTGCCTCCCAAGTGCTGGGATTGAAAATGTGCCCCACCTGCTCAGCTCACCCTTTCCAATAACTGTGTAAACCCAAACCATTTACTGAGCTGCCCCTCCAAGCCCATTCCCCACCAAACTCATTTTACCCAGAGTTCCACCGCAGAGTCTCGGAGCCCTGTCAACCCCCACGGAGGGAGTCTGCGTCTCCCGACTCTCACCTCATCCCCCATTTTCTCCAACCCTGAGTCACATAGTCCTTCAAGGAGAGGCTCAGGCTGTAACCCCAGCTCTCCGGAGGATCATACATTCAGAGTCAGCCTGGGCAACATTTCAAAACTGTCTCGAAAAGGTTAAATAATCACAGGGTACACCCCTGCCATTCCTCGCACTCCTGAGCACTCCTGAAGGATGGGGAGACTGATCCCTGGAGTTCCAGGGCCAACCTGGACCACACAGTGTGCTCCAAGAAAGACGGTGGAACAGGTACAGACCCTCCACACAGACCTGGAACGACTTTCTGAATACTTCCCACCCCCACCTCCTCGGAGCGGGAGGGGGACGGGTGGGGGGCAGGGAAATAGCCAGACTGATAACAATCTCGAGGCCAACGGACTCCAGACCCTCACAATCCCCTCTAATCCTCTAATCTCTCACTATCTACTTTTGTGCATAGCTTGGATGTAGCCCCTAGTAGGAGAATGAGGGGGGGGGAGCACGGGAGGAGGGAGAGCAGCCGCAGCCCATTCCACAGTCACCGCCGAGCTTTCTCCTAGTTAAACCTGCAGTGCAGGTTCCCTCCCCTTCCGTGGGTCAAGGGAATGAAGGGCCCTTCGGGAGGGGACCACCTTCTCCCCCAACCCCGACATTCGCCCAGTCCATCCCTCACCCCACCGTTCAACCTTCTCTTTTCAAGTCTTTGTTCTGAGGGCTCCTGAGCTGACCGCTCGCTCCTCCCTCTCTCTGGCCTGGCTTCACTGCCTGCTCCATTCCTGTCTCCACCTGGCCACCCACAGCCCGGAGGCCCAGCCCAGGGGATTTTGGATCGAAACTATTCCCTCCCTCACGCTACTCTTCCCAACCCTGTTAGAAACTGCCAGGCCGAGCTTTAAGGCCTGATTCCAGAGAAATCTGGAACTGCTGGGAAAAAGGGTAAGCTGGTACTGGACTCCGGAGGTCGGTATTTGCCCAGATGCCGCAAGAGGTCAGGAATGCGACCATCTACGTTAACTGCTAGATAAGGAGATATTGCAGCTCTCCTGCCCTACAGCAAACCTCTCCGCCATAGAAGGGCCAGCGCTTCAGGGGTGGGGCAAGATCCAAGCCGGATCTACCCAGAGGCTTAGGGAAGAATTCTAGGGTCTTCTAGTCATTGCTGAAAGAACTCAAAGTCCACCGTGGTCAGACGTGACTAGAAGCCTCCTCCCCATGTCCTCCTGATGGAGGAGGCCTCATTCGGCAACAGTAATTCCTATTCTTCAGGAATGAGTGCTGTACTAACATCCCCGCGCACCGCCTTCCAGAGGACTAGACACGTGGGTTTTTTTTTTCTCCTACCCATAGAAGTGAAAAACAAAATGGAAGTTCAGTTTAGTGACTTTCTGAGGTCACCCAACCAGCAAAGTACCCAAGATGGATAATGTAAAACTTAAAATTAAAAAAATAATAAAAAATAATATTAAAAAAAGTGTCCGCAGAACATTTAATTGGTACACTTCATTGCACAGTTCTATAAAATAGAGCAATTGTGGGATTGTGGGGGGGTGGGGTTTGTAAAATTAACAGCCTTTGAACTGGTCAGGATCTCCTGACACCCCCCCTCCCTAGGAACTTTCATGCAAAGCCAGTGGGCTTTTGTATGTTTGTTACTTTGCATTCCATTTGCCTGGCTGTCTCTGGCAACACCCAACCTCCCCAGCCAAGTCCCACGGAGTCTCTGAGGTTTTCCCGTCCGTCCGGAAGGAAGCAGGCTTCAAACCATTCATTCACACCCAGCACGCATCAGCCCCGTCTTCCTCTCTTGCCTGATCTACTGACCTGGGCTCTTCCTAAGGCCCCTTTTCTCTCCTGGTTTTACTCTTCTATGTGCATGTACACAGAGTCGTTTCAGCTGGCCGCTCGATAAGGATCAATAAGTCCAATCCAGAGCAAAGAGCATGGCCACAGGTATCACAAACACTGAGTCCTGCCTGAAAAACGGGCTCCTCGTGCTGACCAACTCCAACCTCGGGGGGTTTCTCCCTCTTCATTCAGCAGGAGTGGTCGTCCAGCTGGGGGGGGCGGGGGGAGTGGGGTGTCTCTTTTCCCCAGGGGATAAGCCAGAAAGACAGAGAGCATTATAAAAACTGGCCAGGAAGGAAAGAAGACTCAGGGAGCAGAAAAAGGAGGCAGATTCAAGGGAGCAACAGAAATCCGGATGGAGGGGCAGGCAATATGGTTCAAACTTAGTAGGGCGTTTCTGATATCTGGTCTAGCGACTCAGACCCCAACCTGTCCAGACACAATGGATAGGAGGGACAGTGATTTCTCACCCTTGCTGTTCTCATGGCTACTAGAAGGTATCTAGCAAATACTGGTTAAATCTATGTGCTCTTGGGCTGACCAAGTTCTCAGCTATGAGGCCTTGGGTTTGATCTTCAGCACCCTGTAGGCTGAAAGTGATGGATGTCTCATGCCTGGGACCCCAGCACTTCAAAAGTGGGACGGAATGACCAGGAGTTGATCCCCATCCTCTGCCACATGGAAAGTTCAAGGCCAGCCTGAGCTACTTGAGACCCTGTCTCAAAAAGAGAAGGGTGAGGGAAGAAAGAAAATGGTAGGTGTCCGGATATGGGATGCCTCTTCTGCATAATCACAAAGGTCCCGCTAAAGCCTCCTGGGAGTGAGTTGAGTGAGGACCTGTGTCCCCACGCGTTTGAAAATATGTATTTCCATGGTTCCCTATGGAGCCACAGCAGTGTCTTGGGACTGGAGCGAGGTGGTTGGGGGGAGGACCAAGAGACCTGCGCTCAGGTTCGTGTTTCTCTTCCTCTTCTTGAGCTCCCAATTTTCTTTCCCCAGAATTCCTGGGGTTCCACGATTGCCCCCAGACTTAAGCAAGGAACACACCACAAAATCTTCACCCTAATGGATCCCTCTTCTATCTATGTAAAAAAGATATTAAAAAACGCCATTTCCTGCCCTGAAAACAGACACTCAAGGGCTAACACTACCTGCTATCCTTTGTGCACCCATTAGTCACCCCCTCCCTGTGTCGGTGACGGTGGCAGGTATGTGCAGAAGCCAAGAAGGGCTGCGACCCGGTAGGTCACAGGAATCCTGTTCTTGGCGCCCGCGGCTCCGGTGGCGGGGGCGGGGCCTGTTGGGGAGGTCCCACCTCCTCCCTTGCCGATATAACAACAGGTCGAGGACTGCCACCCACCGCAGCGGAACTCCAATCCTGGTCTCTCGCTTCGTTCTCCTCTCCAGACAAGATGAGCTTCACCACCCGCTCCACCACCTTCTCCACCAACTACCGGTCCCTGGGCTCTGTGCGGACTCCCAGCCAGCGGGTCCGGCCTGCCAGCAGCGCAGCCAGCGTCTATGCAGGTGCTGGGGGCTCAGGGTCCCGGATATCCGTGTCCCGCTCTGTCTGGGGTGGCTCCGTGGGGTCCGCAGGCCTGGCGGGAATGGGTGGGGTCCAGACTGAGAAGGAGACCATGCAAGACCTGAACGACCGCCTGGCCAGCTACCTAGACAAGGTGAAGAACCTGGAAACCGAGAACAGGAGACTAGAGAGCAAAATCCGGGAATATCTGGAGAAAAGGGGTCCCCAGGGCGTCAGAGACTGGGGCCACTACTTCAAGACCATCGAAGATCTGAGGGCTCAGGTAAGGGGCCTGAAGGGGGAAGGGAGCAGTAGCTCCCGATTGTTCTGTCCGTCCAATGCTCCCACACCCCCAAACTTGAATAGGGTGTGGGCGATTGACTCCCTCCACTCATTCCCCATTCACCACACACCCCTACTACATGGGACCGAGTTAGGAATACTCTGGATTCCCCACCCACAACCTGTGGGAATTCCAAGCGTAGTGGCTCCACAAGGGAGCCGGCTTCCCCAAAGCAGTGTAGTGGGAAGGGAACAGGATCAAAAGCATCGCAAAAAAAAAAAAAAAGGTCATAAAACGAACCCAGACACTCACTTCTTTTTCAGTGGGGACAGTTAGAGGGTTAAGCGGATGTAGCTAAGGCTGAGTCATCTAGGAGTAAACAGGAGCCTACCTGTAGGAGGGGCCAGCGGGGCGGGAGGGGGGGGCGTCCCAGGACAGGGGTTTAGCAGGTGCACCTGGAGAAGATGCCAGGAAAAGAAGATCAGAGAAGTCTTGTTGGAAGCTGCTCTTTTGTAAGCAATCCAGATAGTACAGGCTCCAGGCAGAGGGGCAAGGAGTTCAGGAAGGGAGAGGGAAGATAGAAGCACTGGCCCTCTGGCTGTTCCTGGGAGTGGGATAGATTCATCTGAAACATAAGACCTGTTTTCCCACCCTCCGCTCCTACACACACACACCCTCATTTGACCCGGAACTCCCAGAGCGACTCTCTCCACTTTAATCCACCCAGATCTTTGCGAATTCTGTGGACAATGCCCGCATCGTCCTGCAGATCGACAATGCCCGTCTTGCCGCTGATGACTTTAGAGTCAAGTAAGGCTGGGGCTGGGGCTGGGGCTGGGGCTGGGGCTGGGGCTGGGGCTGGGGCTGGGGCTGGGGCTGGGGCTGGGGCTGGGGCTAAGAATGGCCTACTCCTGGAACTGTGTTAGAGTGGGGTTCCTTCCTTTCGGAGGCTTATCCGGGTTAGGGTCCATTGACTACTACTGAGTTAGCTATTCACCTGGGCACCCCAGTTTAAGCACACAGTCCACAGCCAAGAGTAGAGCTGAGGGAATGATACCTGACTCCATGACCGGTTTATGGTGGGCACGAGGCTACTCTATGAAGGTGGCACTGGTTGAGAAGGTTCTAGACCAGGTGGGGCCCGCTGATCACCTCCACCCCCTCAGGTATGAGACGGAACTGGCCATGCGCCAGTCTGTGGAGAGTGACATTCATGGACTCCGCAAGGTGGTGGATGACACCAACATCACGAGGTTGCAGCTGGAGACAGAAATCGAAGCGCTCAAGGAGGAGCTGCTGTTCATGAAGAAGAATCATGAGGAGGTAAGTGGGGGGCCACCGACCAGGCCTGGGAGTTAAGGGCGAAGGCTACGTGGCCCATGCTGCCCCCAAAGCAGCCTTACACGGAAACAGCAGCCTAGGCGGTTTTGATTCAGAGCAGAGCCATTGGCTCATATATGTTCTATGGCTCACCCAAGTTGTGCTGTTAGGTCAGGGTAGGTTAGGGCCTGGCTTGTGAAGCCCTACCGCTTGGAAAGCTGAGGCAGGAGAATTAAGTTCAACACACAGCCTGTCTTACTAGATAGAGTAAAACAGAGATTGTGTGAGTAAGACCCTGAATTGGAGACAAAGGTGGGGACTGCCAGCCTCAGGAACTGGCGTTGATGGCGGAGCTGCGGGCCTTCTGGAAGAAGCTTAAGGTAAGACATGTGAAAGGAAGAAGCAGCTAAAATGAGGAGAGGAGATCGCCTGTAAGGGGCTGGTTAAGGCTGCATTCTTGCCTAGCTGGAGCAGAAGCCCAGATCTAGGCCCGCCAAGAGTTTCTTTCCTGTTCTCTTCTGCCTCCGCACTCAACATCACCTTCTAGAAAACACCATCAATAATGAAAGGCTGACCTTAAGTGCCCATCCCACCTTGTGTCTGCCTTCTTTAGGAAGTCCAAGGCCTGGAAGCTCAGATTGCCAGTTCTGGGTTGACTGTGGAAGTGGATGCTCCCAAATCTCAGGACCTCAGCAAGATCATGGCGGACATCCGTGCCCAGTATGAACAGCTGGCTCAGAAGAACCGTGAGGAACTGGACAAGTACTGGTCTCAGCAGGTACAAACTAGGAAGGCTGTCTGCCCCTGTGTGAGAGGGAGGTGCCAAGGACGGCAGGTCCTGACTGACCCTCCTCATCCTTCAGATTGAAGAGAGTACCACGGTAGTCACCACCAAGTCTGCCGAAATCAGGGACGCTGAGACCACACTCTTGGAGCTGAGACGCACCCTCCAGACCTTGGAGATTGACCTGGACTCGATGAAAAACCAGGTGAGTGCCCTCCAGTTGCCTGCTGCAGTTCTGCTGGGCCCAAACCTATGATACTTGGCCTCAGCCCCAACTGTCTCATCTCTAAGCCTCCTCCACACCCCTAACCCAATCAAGAGATTCCCTAAGATGAGTCACTTCGATTTGATTTTCCTATTACTCCCACACTGTAGCCTAGCATTTGATAGACAAGAGGCATGAAGACCCTTTCAGAGAATGAAGGGTTGAGCAGGCTAGGACTAGGGACTCACCCTCCTATCTCTGTGTGCAGAACATCAACTTGGAGAACAACCTCGGGGAAGTGGAGGCCAGATACAGGGTGCAGATGGAGCAACTCAATGGGGTCCTTCTGCATCTGGAATCAGAGCTGGCACAAACTCGGGCAGAAGGACAGCGCCAGACCCAGGAATACGAAGCCCTGTTGAACATCAAGGTCAAGCTTGAGGCGGAGATTGCCACCTACCGCCGCTTGCTGGAGGATGGGGACGATTTCAGGTGAGTGGCACCCTGTTAATCATACAAGCAAGGGGCTTTTCTCCACTCTTGAAGCTTTGGGAAGTCCCGAGCTCTGTTTGTTGGTAACCACTAACCAGTGGCCTCAAGTGAGTGAGTTACAGGTTCCCTCCCATGAGAAAAGAATGATTAAGTATTGCCCCTGGCTGTCTTTGGGATGGCACTGAGTTTTCTAGAAGAAATGGCTGAGAAGAATTTGGAAGTAAAGAAGGATCAGGGAACCCTTCTTCCACATTCTCTGTCTCCCCTCTCCTCTGGGCTGTTTATAACTAAGGTCATCTGTTACAGTCTCAACGACGCCCTGGACTCCAGCAACTCCATGCAAACTGTCCAGAGGACAACTACCCGTAAGGTCGTGGATGGCAAAGTGGTGTCCGAGACCAATGATACCAGAGTTCTGAGGCACTAAGGCTCAGAAGAAGGGAACCCCTTGGGGACTGAGGGACCAATAAAAGTTTAGAATCCACTGGATATCACTTTGTGTCTTCCTTGGCAGTCTTCCTGCTTGTGCACATGCACCTTAGGCAGAAGTCTCTTGACCTAGGGTTTCACACAGATTGGCCTTTGGGAGAGGAAAAGCCTGGGCTCTTGAAACATCTAAAAGAAGACAAAGTAGGAGATATGACCTCTCCGAGGTAGAGGTGAAAGTGTAATAAAACTGGAGCCACCCATTCAAGAGACCTGGTGAAGAAGCCAGGCATGATGGTGTGCACACGTGATTTAGGTTGAGGCTGGAGGAACTTGAGTTCAAGGCCAGCCTGGGCTATATAGCAAATTCCAGGGCAGCCTGCATCACATGCCAGTGTCCCGCTAAAACAAGAGCTGGGTGTGGTTGTGCGTATCTAAAATACCAGAGCTTAGTAGCGGCAAGAGGATCAGGAATTCAAGGTTATCATCTGCTACATAGCAAACTTGAAGTCAGCCTAAGCTAGATGAGAACTTGTCTCAAAAGGGAGCCTAGGAAGGGACTCAGAGAAGCCAGACATGTTGGCAAGACCCATAATCCCAGCACCTAGGAAACAGAAGCAGGAACATAATGAGTTAAAAGCCAGGCTAGGCCTAAAGCACCCTCTCTGAAAAGAAGGGGAAAAAAGCATATAAGTCTCCAGCAGAGTCCAGAGAAAACTCTACTTTTTCCTTTGCCTAAATCCCAAAGCTTCCCACCCAAAGATTCCCAAACCCCATCCCACACTCATTACCCAGAAACCTGTGCTCCCCTGGGCCCTGCTCTGGCACTCAGTGGAGACAACACTTTTCTGAGAGCTGGAGGTGTGGCCAGAAGTGAGGAGACATGAGTACAGAACATGAGAAAGCAATATACGTGGTAGAGCCCAGGGCAGGCACCAGGGTGGGCACCATGCAGGGAAAAATAGGAGCCCCATGGCACCATTCTGGGCTTTGTATTAGAGCTGTAGGACCAAGCAATGGAAACAACACATGTCTAAAATAGCAACCTGGTGAGGCACGGTGGTATGCAATAGTGCTTTCAGAAGGATCTCTGTGAGTTTGAGACCAGCCTGGTCTACATAGCCAGTTCATGATTGTCAATGCTACATAGAGAGATCCTGTCTCTACCACTACTTCTAATAAATAATGATTTAAAAATAAAAATAACAATCTGTTTCAATTGGGAGGATGATGTATCTTTCTTAGTTTAAAGAATTATACAAGTTAACATATTGTCCAAAAGGAAAGAGGGAAATAAAATTGAAAACATATCTCGGCTCCCCCAAAGTACTTTACCCCAGTTGAACATTTCTTCAGGACAAGCATATACAAATATTTTATTTTGCTTTTATAGATGCAGGGTTATCCTATAAATTCTGCACCTTAATTGCTTCAATTCCACATCCTTCTCTTAACAATGTATCTTGGAATAGGGCGTGTGGTGGCTCAAGTCTGTAATCCCAGTCCTCTGGAGGCTAAAGTGAGAGGATTACCCTGAGTTCGGGGCCAATATGGTTACAAAGTAAAGCCTTGTCTCACTCCTTTGAACAGCTGCATATAGCTATAGCATGGATACAAAGTTACTTAACCCAAATGCTCTAGTTCCTAGAGAAGTCTTGGTCTCCAGCAGTCTTGATTTAGCAAAAGGCTGCAGCTAAGGCCCATGTGTACTTTTGCACTCCCTAACCTTGTCTGCGGAGTAAGTTAGTAGAAACGGCACCATATAAACAGACATAGAAAGGACTTACGTTGGACCAGGCCCTCTGCTAACCTTCACTGTATACACTGAATAAAATGCCTGCTAGCTTTCTCTCAGAAAACTCAAAGCTTAAGACCAAAGACAAGGAGGTTTCTATGCCCTGAACCAACCACTCTGCTTGGTGCTTGGGAAGACAGACAGGGAGACAGACAGACAGACAGACAGACAGACAGACAAGAATCCTTATGGCCATGGAAATTACATTATGGTGATGGGAAGGAATAAAAGCCTCTAAAGATGATAAGAAGGGGTTGGGGATTTAGCTAAGTGGTAGAGCACTTACCTAGCAAGCGCAAGGCCCTGGGTTTGGTCCCCAGCTCTGAAAGAAAGAAAAGGAAAAAAAAAAAGATGATAAGAAACCGGATTGCGCAGCATGTCACCAGGGTAGGGTGGGGGTTAGTGGTACAGGCTGAGGAGAGGCAGGCAAGGAGTCTTGGAAGTGGAGTGTCAGGAGAGAGGGAGAGAAATAATCTCAATTCAGTCAGGAAAGTGTTTGCCTGAGAAGAGCAGTCTGTTTAGGGTTTCCAGAGTGGGAAAGTAAAGGTCACTTCACTTGAGGCCTTTGCTTCCTGAGACCCAGAGGACAGCACTAGATCGGCACGCAGCGCAGCTATACACCATGCAGGCCCAGAGAGTCAGGGGGAGGATGTTCAGTGGGCAGATCAGGGCCACTCTGCCCTTTCTGAGCAAGGTCCGAGTTACACAAGAAGTGAACTGGAGGTTTCTGTGGGAAGGGCCCCTAACATCTGACTTTCAGAGAAAACATTCTGCTGGAGAGCAAGGAGAGCTGATTCATACTGTTCACACCCACCTCCCCTGAATGAATACAGCAATCAACTGTATTCATTCCATGGATCCCATTGATCCATTTCCTCAAGCCACTACTTTATCTACCCACCCTAGCGGGTGTCTGCAGGAGACAGACCGGAGGGGAGAGATGGCCGGGCTATACTTCCTGAGATTTGTATGGGAAGGATGATTGAGATGGTTTCCTTGTCCCCGTCACTGTCTTCCAAATATGCAAGTATGGCATTGAATGTGTTTTCTCAAAGCGGGATGCCAAACCTGCCCAAAGCCAAAACAGAAAGTCCCTGGCAGGGCCCGAGTGGCGGCTGCAGCTGAATCAAGCTGAATCAAGCTGACCCAGGAAACCGGAGCTGAGGCACCTGACTGATTATCCCTTCCCGTGTAGATGGGGCTTTGCAGTTCCCAGGGCTCTTACCCAGTTGATCCTCATTGCAATCCTATGAGGTATTCGAGCCAGCAGCTATTACTGGCTCTGGGTCAGAGTTGGACACTGAGGTCCACAGACACCACGTGACCTGTCTGAATCTGCAGAGATAGGAACTTGAAGCAGGAGTGAGTTCACATCTCTGGGTTCTTTCTAGAGTGTGTCTAACTTGATTTTGGTTCTGTTTTGATTTGTTGGTTGGCTGGGTTTTGCTGTTGTGTGAGTGGAGTGTCTGTCTGTCTGTCTCTGTCTCTGTCTCTCTCTCTCTGTGTGTGTGTGTGTGTGTGTGTGTGTGTGTGTGTGTGTGTGTGTGTTCTCTTTATGTAGCCCTACCTGGCCTTGGATTTGCTGTGGACCTCCAGTTTCTGCTTCCTCACTGCTAAGATTGTGTGCTACAACACCTGGTTGGTATACTTTGACTTCACGGCTAGCTGGCCAGGCTCATTCAGGAAGCCTTACACAGATGTGACTGACGCTTGAGTCCTCAAATTCAGAGATTCTAACTCAGTCGTTCAAGGGTGAGGCTCCAGGGCTCAGGGGAAATATTTGAAAATCTCCCTTGGTGACACTAACTGGCAGGCCATGTTGTCCCTAGAGTCTGCACCACGGTATTCTTTCCTGCTGCAGGTCAAGCTGTGTCTATTCTGATTGAGCATCATCCTGCAGTAGAAGCCCAAATTTTCCTCATTCCCCAGCAGGGAAAGGCAACTGCCTGCAGGGCAGCCCATGTGGTCCCTACACTGAAAGGGAAGATGATCCATCCCAAGATGATAATGTGGAGTCCCCTGTCCTGAGCTGTAGGTGTTCCATTCCATCCAGCCCAGATAATAAACTAGTCAACAGTACTGACAACCACAAGCAGTGTGTATCACATGACGCCCCTTGGGCAAAACAAAAAAATTTAGCTAGATAATTCCTATGGTTACGTAAAGGTCTCCTGGAGGATTCACAAGAAACTGGAATTAATGGTTGCATCTGAGGGAAAAATTTGGTGTGGGGAGTAACCAAAGCTGGAGACTTGTGTCCAAATCTGTGTCTGTCAACATCTTCCAAATCGGCTAAAACAAACACATTTTATTTTAAAGGTAGAGGGTTAACTTGGCTATAGTGGCTCATGCTTTTAATCCCAGCACTTGGGAGGCAGGGGCAGGCAGATCTCTGAGTTTGAGGCCAGCCTGGTCTACAGAAAGACTTCCAGTACAGCTGGTACACAGAGAAAAAAAAAAAAAGCAAACAAGAAAGAAAATTTAAAAAGGAAGGAAGGAAAGAAGGAAAGAAGGAAGGAAGGAAAGAAGGAAAGAAGAAAGGAAGGAAAGGAGGAAGGAAGGAAGGAAAGGAGGAAGGAAAGAATGGAGGAAGGAAAGAAGGAAGGAAGGAAGGAAGGAAGGAAGGAAGGAAAGAAGGAAAGAAGAAAGGAAGGAAGGAAAGGAGGAAGGAAAGAATGGAGGAAGGAAAGAAGGAAGGAAGGAAGGAAAGAAGGAAAGAAGAAAGGAAGGAAGGAAAGGAGGAAGGAAGGAAGGAAAGAATGGAGGAAGGAAAGAATGGAGGAAGGAAAGAAGGAAGAAAGGAAGGAAGGAAAGAAGGAAGAAAGGAAGGAAGGAAAGAAGAAAGGAAGGAAGGGAGAAAGGAAGGAAGGAAAGGAGGGAAGAAGAAAGGAAGGAAGGAAGGAAGGAAGGAAGGAAGGAAGGAAGGTATCAAGCTGAGTATAGTGGGGTTTGCCTTTAATCCCAGTGCTGCAGAGGCAGAGATTTCTGTGAGCTCTAGGCCAGCCTGGTCTACGTAGTGAGACTGTGTCTCAAAACAAACAACAGACAAAAAAGTTCTGCTGGGGATTGAACCTAGAGCCTCCTGCACGATAAGCAAACGCTATAGCACTGAGATATACCACCAATTCTTTTTGTTTGTTTGATTGGTTTTGTTTCCAATGTTGGTTTGAGACAGGGTCTTGCTAAGTCACCCAGGCTAGCTTTTGAACTTACCCTGTAACCCAAGCAATCCTTGAACTCATGACCCTCCTGCCTGAGCCTCCCAAAGAGCTCTGTAGGCCAGCCTTTCTCCAGTCTGTAGTTACAGGCACCCATAGTATGCCAGGAAAACAAACGATGCCGCCATCTTGGTTTCCGCTCTGCCCCTCCACTTGGTATGTCACACAACTTCCATTCACCAAGAACAGCTCTGTGCACCAGGGATACAGGGCTGAAAAAAATATAAATACATTGTATATATGTATAGCTATCCTGGGGCTTGCGTGCCAGCAGATAGAGAGGAACAATACAAGGTAAATAAAATAAATTGTATAGCATGTTAGAAAGTTAAGTACTGTGGAGAAAAGCAGATCAAGAGTGGGGAGTCAGGAACCCTGGATGATATGAATCCCCTGCCACTGTGGTAAATACTTGCCTGGTGTAGTGGTGCCACATCTGGAATGCCAGCAATCAGGAAGCAGAACCGGGAGGATGACCACCAAGTCTGAGACTAACCAGAACCACACAGCAAGTCCTAGGCCTGTCAGAGTTACATAGCAAGGACTGTCTCATAAACAGAAAAATATAAGCCACAACAAACAAACCTTCCCATAAGAGTGGTGTTTTGTGTCTCATCACAAGGCCCATCAGTTAGTCTCCAGAGCTCTGAGTTGAGGCGAGAGGGCCTTATTTCTTGCCTGTCTACTGGTTTACCTGAATTCTTGGCTCAAGGTTCCACCTCCCACCACAGAATAATAACAGAATAGCATGGTTTCAGGGGTTTTATGGTGCTGGGATCTGAACCAAGGGCCTTGCCCATACTTGGTAAATGAATGCTTGACCTCTGATCTGTACCCTCATCCCCTCAAATCACAATATATTTCGATCAGAGTCTCTCTCTCTCTCTCTCTCTCTCTCTCTCTCTCTCTCTCTCTCTCTCTCTGTCTATCTCTCTGTCTATCTGTGTGTGTGTCTCTGTATCTCTCTCTCTCTCTCTCACACACACACACACACACACACACACACACACACACACACATTCCTCATTCACACAACTCTTTCCCTGGGTTCTCTTCTTTCTCTAGCCCACAATTCATCTTTTCCTGACTCTACCCTCCTGTTTCCCTCCTTCCTCTCTACAAGATTTTTGGTCGTTTGTTTTTTGTTTTTGTTATTGTTGTTTTTTTTTTTTTGGTACTTATGTGTATGAAGGAAAGAAAGACAAGGTCTCATAGTCTCTTATAATCCAGGCTGGCCTCAAACTCACCATATTGGACTTGATGAGCCTGATCCCTCCCTAGTGTGGGATGACTGGCGTGCACCACCCTTGCACAGAACTCTTGCAGACTTTAGGCTATGTTCCTCTTCCTCTGGTTGCTTGTGTTCACAAGTATGAGTGTATACAGCACTTGGGATTGAATCCAGGCCTTTGGGCATAATAGACAGGTACCTATCAGCTAAGATACAACAACAGCAAAAATGAGGTGTGAGGGAGGGGGAAGTAGAATAAAGCTGCCTTATCTCTCTGAGCCTCAGAGTTTTCAACTGTAAAATGGGTTTTATATTGTAACACTGCCCAGGTCACAGGGTTGTTAGAATTAACTGACATATTTGACACAGAGAGAACAGGCTAAATGTTGGTTGTTGTGTGCAATTTTGTGATTACTATGCGTATTGTGATATTGTTACAATTCATCTAGGATGATTAGGGATGTAACCTTTTGATTACCTCTGGTCCATCTAGACAATCTAGAATTTCTCTGAAGGGATGATTTAAGACAAGGTCTCATGCAGCCCAAGATGGCTTCAAACTCCAAACTTGCTCCAGTATGTAATGGAGGCTGACCTTGAACTCCTGATCCTGCTGACTCCACCTCCCAAGTGCTAGGATTATGGGCATGCACCAAACCCACCCAGAATAATCTTTCCATCTCAAGAGGCCTGCTTTACATGGCACAGTTTCTTTTGCCAGGTCAGGTAACACGTTCACAGGCCCCAGGGATTAGGGCTTTGAGATCTTGGAGGAGGGGACCATTAGGCAGGGTAGACTGTCAAGGCTGGGGGAGGTAGGAGCGTAAACCTGGCACAGCAGTAAGGAAGGACATGATCCTGGGTGTGAGCTAGTAACCTCATCCTCACCCCTTCCTGTTAGATTCGCCACACTCCTTCTTCCTTGGGACCCTCAGGACATGATAAAGAAAGGGTAGACTGTCAGCCTGACTTACCCAAAGCTTTCCTCTCTACCTCTCTGTGCTCTACACTGGCCAAGGGACAGCACTGAAGTCTAGCAACTTCCTCTGTGTTTATCTTTTCAGCCTCTGTGACTGAGGAACCTTCTCCTGTGAGTACCAGAACCCCCACCTCTGCCTGCCTGCCTGCCTGTCTGCCTGCTTTGCTAGTCCTCTGAGCCCTGGCCACAGGCTATCTCAGTCTTTCTTCTCCTTGGACCATCAGTTTATGTCCAGACCTACTTACCTACTTATTATTATTATTATTGTTGTTGTTGTTGTTGTTGTTTAGTTTGTTAATTGTTATTTAGTTGTGTGTGCGTGCGTGTGTGTGTGTGTGTGTGTGTGTGTGTGTGTGTGTGTGTGTGTGTATACAGAGGCCAGAGGAGGGCCCTGGCTCCCCAGGAGCTGTATTCAAACTCTTACCTTATGAAAGAGCAGTGGATGTTCTTTTTTTTTTTTTTTAAGATTTACTTATTTATTATATATAAGTACACTGTAGCTGTCTTCAGACACACCAGAAGAGGGCATCAGATCCCATTACAGATGGTTGTGGGCCACCATGTGGTTGCTGGGATTTGAACTCGGGACCTCTGGAAGAGTAGTCAGTGTTCTTAACCACTGAGCCATCCCTTTATCTCTGTTCCTTGAGCTTCTGATTTGTATTTTTCAGCTGCTCTGGTTTTAATCTGCAATGTGACATGCTTGGCTATTTATGTCACCTCTCCCACGAGGTTACAAACACCTTGAAGATAAACAGTATGTTATTCATGCCGTCATCATCCTGGAAAGGCTTTAATAGTGGCCATAACCAGAGTAATCACACAATTGTAGTCACAATAACCAAGTGTTCAGTGAGCACTTTCTGTGTCAGCTACTGAGCCAAGCGCTTGACGTGGACTGTGTCAACTCACTCAGCCCTGTAAACCAGGCAGCATGAAGGATTAGAGACAAAAAGTATTTTTCTTAAAATATATATATATTATATATATAAATATATATATTATTTATTTATCTTTTTGAGAAAAGAACCGCAGCCCCACAGTACAACCTGCAAGAGAGACAGAGAGACATTGCCTTAACGAGGTAGGAGAACTGACTCCCGAAACCTGTCCTGGCTGTCCTGGAACTTGTTCTGTAAACCAAGCTGCCCTTGAACTTGGAGACCCACATGCCTCTGCCTCGCAATGTTGGGATTAAAGACACCACCACCTGGCTTAAATGAATGAACGAATAAAAATTATAGGTGCTGGAGAGATGGTTTAGCAGTTAAGAGCATTTTCTGATCTTGCAGAAGACCTGGACTCGGTTCCCAGCACCCATGTCGAAGCTTACAAGAGTCTAACTCCAGGGAATTCCATGCTCTTTTCCAGTCTTCACAGGCACCAGGCATGCAATGGTACACAGGCAGGCAAAATACTCATGCATGTAAATAAATGTAACAAACCTGCAGCACTGCGTCTGCGTACGATGGTGTGAGAGCGTGAGTGAGTGAGTGTCCCAGCATGCTGTGCAGGTCAGAGGGCAACTTTCAGGAACCAGGCCTCCCCTACCTTCTTAAGGCAACCTCTCTCTCTGGTTCTGATGATGTGCGGCCAGTCCTGTTCTCCACCCTGCCTGAAAGCTCCCAAGTCTCTTTGCTCTGCCTTCTGTTTCCTCTCAGGGATGTGAGAATCACCCCCACACCTGTCCTACATGTGGGTGTCGTGTAGGACCACCCCACACCTGTCCTTGCATGTGGGTGTCATGTGGAATCACCCCACACCTGTCCTACATGTGAGTGTCGTGTAGGATCACCCCACACCTGTCCTACATGTGGGTGTTGTGTAGGATCACCCCACACCTGTCCTACATGTGGGTGTCATGTGGAATCACCCCACACCTGTCCTACATGTGAGTGTCGTGTAGGATCACCCCACACCTGTCCTACATGTGGGTGTCGTGTAGGACCACCCCACACCTGTCCTTGCATGTGGGTGTCGTGTGGAATCACCCCACACCTGTCCTACATGTGAGTGTCGTGTAGGATCACCCCACACCTGTCCTACATGTGGGTGTCGTGTAGGACCACCCCACACCTGTCCTACATGTGGGTGTCATGTGGAATCACCCCACACCTGTCCTACATGTGGGTGTCGTGTGAAATCACCCCACACCTGTCCTACATGTGAGTGTCGTGTAGGATCACCCCACACCTGTCCTACATGTGGGTGTCGTGTAGGATCACCCCACACCTGTCCTACATGTGGGTGTCATGTGGAATCACCCCACATCTGTCCTACATGTGGGTGTCGTGTGGAATCACCCCACACCTGTCCTTGCATGTGGGTGTCGTGTGGAATCACCCCCACATCTGTCCTACATGTGGGTGTCGTGTGGAATCACCCCACACCTGTCCTACATGTGGGTGTCGTGTGGAATCACCCCACACCTGTCCTACATGTGGGTGTCGTGTGGAATCACCCCACACCTGTCCTACATGTGGGTGTCGTGTAGGATCACCCCACACCTGTCCTACATGTGGGTGTCGTGTAGGATCACCCCACACCTGTCCTACATGTGGGTGTCGTGTGGAATCACCCCACACCTGTCCTACATGTGGGTGTCGTGTGGAATCACCCCACACCTGTCCTACATGTGGGTGTCGTGTGGAATCACCCCACACCTGTCCTACATGTGGGTGTCGTGTAGGATCACCCCACACCTGTCCTTACGTGTGGGTGTCATGTGGAATCACCCCACACCTGTCCTACATGTGGGTGTCGTGTAGGATCACCCCACACCTGTCCTTTCGTGTCAGTACCAGGGGTCAGACTCAGGTCATCAGGCTCCCTCGGCAAACACTTTTTACCCATTGAGCCATCATACTGTCCCCACAACCACCACCACCACCACCACCACCGTACTTTCTTTCCTTTCTTTTATTTGAAATAGAGTTTTGCTGTGTAGACTCAGCTGGCCTTGAATTTGCAGTGATTCTCCTGCCTCCGCTCCCTGAGTGCTCGGACTAACATCTTCCTTCCTTCCTTCCTTCCTTCCTTCCTTCCTTCCTTCCTTCCTTCCTTCCTTCTTTCTGACTTTCTTTTGATGTTGTTTTTTGTTTTGTTATGTTAAGACAAGGTCTTACTATGTAGTTCTGGCTGCTCTGCTCTCGAACTTGCTGTGTAAAGAAAGATCGTCTTCCTGAGTTCTGTGATTAAAGGGTATGCACCACCACACCGAGCTTTTTTTCTTTTTTTAATATAAAATATCACTGTATAGCCCAGGCTATTCTCAAACTTAAGAATCCTTCTGCCTTAGCCTCACAAGTTCTGAGATTCCTGGTATATTCCCCAACACTTGGCTAAAATACCTGGGTTTTTGTTTTTTTTTTAAGTATCATTGGTGGTGGTGGTGGTGGTAGTGGTGGTGGTGGTGGTGGTGTGTGTGTCCAAGGAGGTCAGAGGAATGTCAGATCCTTGTCATGGAGTTATAGGCACTTGTGAACTGCGGGATGTGGAGGTTGGGAATTAAACTTGGGCCGTCTGCAAGAACAATACACACTCCTCCATTCCTCCACCCTCTACATAGCTTCCCCAAAATCTCACAGCTAAGGATGCACAAAGTCAGAATTCCAACCCAGGCTGTCTGGTGGCAAAATCAAAGGAGCTAAATGGGACGGGTTGGCCTGCAAATCTGACCCTTTCCACTTGAGACCAAAGGCAAAAGGTACATTCCGTAGACATCTCTGCTGCTAGTATGTGATCAGATACAGAGAATCTTATCTGCACGGCGAAAACGGGGCGGAGGCCATCTCCTGCCAAGCTGGTCAGGGGCTCTCAGGTGTATCTGAAGCCATGTTCAGCAGCCAGCCCTTCCCTCTGTGATGATGGAGAGGCAGAGGCAATTAAGGGAGAGGGCAGGAGTTCCAGACCCATGGATGACAGCAGCAGTAATTCAAGGTTTCCAAATGGTCCCCAACTGGGATGGCGCATGCGTATTGCAACTAGAATCAATCATGCGTTCTTTGAGAAAGTGACCCAGCTTGACTGGGCCTGAAAATCGCCACTTAGTAACTGGCCAAATTGGTATCTCTGTTTACTTCAGTTGGCTCCCTCAGAGGGAACTGGCCTTTGAGAGAGACTCCGGGAGATTCTGTGTTTGTTGACACAGACTGCTTATGGTGGGAAAAGGAAACCGAATGCTCTAGAGTGGTCTGGATGCTCACGCTGTGCTGGCTAGTTCACAGAGCGAACTCCGGGGAAGCCGACAGTTCTAACTGCTTGGCCAATAAGAACCAGGCTTCTCCTCCTAAGTAGATAGGTCAACTCCTGAGGCTACCCGCTAATGTGGCTAAAGCGGGACCTGTGGGCTGATAAAAATTAGGTCTGGATCTTAGAGAAATCCTGGAGGAAATGAACTGAGGTTTGTTTATTATTTATATCCTAAGAATAAGGTTTTGGGATGGACTCTTGGAAGCTCTATGACCAGAACCTTTTAAATCTCACGGGCTGGCAATTTTCCATCAAAGAGTATGGTTAGAGGTTCTGCGGCAGCTTTGCCTGAGGAGGCTAATGTGCGTGGATTCCCTCAGAAGTATGGCGACAGTGCCAGGCAGGAGAGCTAAGCCCAAAGAAGACTCATGAGTACAGAGAAGCACAAGAATTTTGGAGTGTATACAGCACAAACTTAGAGACTATGTGGAGCTGGATCCTAAAAGTGCTCAACTGGAGAGGAAGAGTCAGGGTTTCAGATGGAGCTGTAGGTAGGTATAGCATTCAGAGAGTCCAAGCATCACGCACTAACTCTAGCAGTTGGGGGTCACGTTCCTCTCCTTCATAGTGAAGCAGAAAGTCATTTCATAATATGGAGAGCGGAGTCCAAAAACCTGGGGGGGAAGAGCGTTGGAGAAGACGAAAGGTGTTCCAGTTCACCCACCCACCCACCAATCATTTCCCTCAAGGGGACCTGAAAGATGTTCTCTTCGCTGAGACACTGATAAACATACCAGTGAATGAAGCATTTGCCTGTTTGTTTTTTGAGATGAGCTCTTACTCTCTAGCCCAGGCTAGCCTCAAACTTACAGCAAATTCCGGGCCACAGATATGCCTCAGCTGTTAAGAGCACTTGCTGCTCTTCCAGAAGACTCCAGGTTGATTCCCAGAACCCACATGGCGACTCACCACTGTCTATAATACCGTTCCTGGGCTTCCGACCCCCTCACGTGAACAGAAAGACGTGCAGGCAAAACAAAGGGCATGTAAAAATAAATCTTTTTTTTTTTTTTTAGGAACTCTGAATGCCTCACCATCCTGTGACTATGATGGTATCATGCTAATAAGATTCCTTGGCTCGATGGGTAATACGCCAGACTTATGCCCTACATAACCCCCCCGTGGAAAACTCAAAGTCTAGTAACGGTTCTGGAGTTCAGACATGGAGAATGCCAGACAGCTTCTGAAGACTGTGGACTTCCCTGCCGCTAAGAAAGAAACTTAAGATAACAAAACACCTGCCCTACCCAGTTGCTGAGTAACCAAAAGTCCTCAGAGCTCTGATGTGTGAGGCTGCAGCTAGTCCAGCCCACAGTGTAACAGTTAGTAGGTCCCATAAACCTTCCTTTCAACAAACGGCTCCTGGCCTCCTAAGCTCCTGAGAACAATCACCATCAAGTGAGAGAGTCCAAAGTGCCCAGAATGAACTAGACACGATCTAAAGCCTTAGCGTCAGGCATGTGACTCAGTTTCTCATCTGAAGAGCAGAGACTCGTGTGGCTTCTTACTTCCTGTTTCATGACCACCTTCTGGTTCTCATGCTCAGAAGGAAGGGTAGATCTATATGGATTCCTGGGTAGTGGCTAATATTTTGGCCAGATGTTTGAGGACTTGGAAGACTGGGGGATGGGTAACCAAGAGTTCTCACAAATGGAGTCATGGACTGAAGGAAGCCAAACATGTAAGACTCTTCTCACATGTTGTGAATGCTCACCAAGATGGGGCGCGGGGGTCCCTGGGAGACAGAATTTAAGAACCTGTGCATCGGATGCTGCTCTGGTCTTGCTACTGGTAAGGTTCATTTCTCAGCCACCTCTGACTCTGCTCCCATGGTATGTACACAGTAGCCGTGGTAACAAGGACAGAGACGCTTACGTCTTTCTATCATGAGAGACAGAGTGGTTTGTCCTCACTGACGGAGATGCGGACAAGGTTTGGTATGTCCTTAGATGGTGAACGCAGCTTTTGCCGTCACAGCACCTCAGATAGCATTGCTACCGGGCAGTCTCAGGGGAATCCAGATGGAAAGGCATCCAGGTCCATCACCTTAATTGCGGTCTGGTGAGTCACAGGGTCAGATGTCAGGCCTGCAGGACCGAGAAGAGGTGAAAATGCGCTTTGCTTTAAGGTGGAGATGAGCTGTCACAATGGTAGCAGGAAATGAAGGCCACTCGGCTCCAGTTTATGCAAATACTGTGCTTGGGGCTAAAGGGACAGAGGTACAACGGAGACTGAGAACTGTGGATAAGGTGGTGGGCTGTGCAACAGACAAGACTGAAGTAGGATGGGGAACATAGCTGGTTTGATCCCCAACATAGCATAAACCTGTGGTACCCATTGGGAATACTAGCACCCAGAAGGTGAGGCATCAGAAGTTCAAAGTCATCCTTGTCTACATAGTGAGTTCGAGGCCATCCCGGACTGTAGGAGACTTTCTCTAAAGAAACAAGCAAAATCACAAAGTGGGCATGATGATACACACTTGTGATTCTAGTACCTAGAAGGCAAAAGTGGGAGGAGGACTAGCTGGTTCCAGGCCTACATAGTGAGTTCTAGGCCAGCCTGGTCTACATAGTGAGTTCCAGGCCAGCCTGGTCTACGTAGTGAAACCCTGTCTCAAAAAACAAACAAACAAACAAACAAACAAAAACCAAAAATAAATAAATAAATAAGTAAACTCCCATTCATGGCTGTATTTGCCAAAGAAAATTTTATGCGACCAGGCTTCAGAGGTGTATTAGATGGATCTATAAATCAAATATTTACTAATCACTAATCATAAACTTATTTCTAAACACTTCTTTGACAGGTGTATAAAAAGCAAAAGCGAATTTGCATGGTAGCTTGATGAATGAACTTATTTATTTTACTTTTTTTCCCTAAGGCATGGCCACATCTGGCTTGCTGTGAGCATAATCGATAAACCCCCACTGAAGGTTTAGCAGGGAAGGAAGCAAAGCATTTCAGTGGCCTCCTGAGTTGATGCGTTGCGATTCCGTAATCATCCGTGCTGACGGCATTTCACACAAACACACAATACAGCCACAGACACAAGGGGCCATTTTTATGAGTCGTGAAGATATTGTCCTAATCCTGAGTCAAAATTTATTTAAAGTAAAACTCAGGTCAGTAGCTCAAATAGCAATGCAAAAAAATTTTTTTTAGATTTAGTTGTTTGTGTGTGTGTATATGTGTGTGTGTGTGGTGTGTGTGTGTGTGGTGTGTGTGTGTGTGTGGTGTGTGTGTGTGTGATGTGTGTGTATGTGTGTGTGGTGTGTGTGTATGTGTGTGGTGTGTGTGTGTGTGGTGTGTGTGGTGTGTGTGTATGTGTGTGTGGTATGTGTGTGTGTGGTGTGTGTGTGTGTGTGTGTGTGTGTTTTGCTTGGATGTATGTATGTGCACCATGTGCCTGCCTGTTGCCTGTGGAGGTCAGAAGAGGGTGTTAGCTACCCTGGAACTAGAGATCCTCATGATTGTGAGCCACTTTATGGGTCCTGGGAATTGAACCCAGGTCTAACCACTGATCCATCTCTCCAGCCTCAAACAATGCATTCTTTTAAAAATCGGACTTGTTTTTAACCACTGAGCCATCTCTTCAGCCCCTCAAATAACAATTTTAAGACTCATAATTTCTGTTCAGTCTCAAACCTGGGACAAACTGTAACTGAGGTATGGATACAACGAAGCGGATGCTGCCTGATAGCCTCTCTCAGCAGTCCCAGGATGACTTACGGAGACATCCTGGCTGACATACCCCTGACTCCTCCATTGTTTCCTACCTCAAACCATACCTAGGAGCGTGTCTTTGTCAGGGTTTCTATTCCTGCACAAACATCATGACCAAGAAGCAAGTTGGGGAGGAAAGGGTTTATTCAGCTTACACTTCCACATGGCTGTTCATCACCAAAGCAAGTCAGGACTGGAACTCACACAGGGCAGGAAGCAGGAGCTGATGCAGAGGCCATGGAGGGATGTTACTCACTGGCTTGCTTCCCCGGGCTTGCTCAGCTTTCTCTCTTTAATAGAACCCAAGACCACCAGCCGAGGGATGGCATCACCCATAATGGGTTTGTCCCTCCCAACTGGTCACTAATTGAGAAAATGCCTTACAGCTGGGTCTCACGGAGGCATTTCCTCAAGGGAAGCTCCTTTCTCTGTGATAACTCCAGCTTGGGTCAAGTTGACACACAAAACCAGCCAGTACACCTTGTAATGGCAGAACTAGTCTGATGCACTGTGGGTGAGGGACAGGCATTTTGGCTTACTGATAGCTCCATCAATAAGATGAGAAATCTTTGCAATGTTTTGGTATCTTCAATCTGGAGAAGAAGGGGTGATGTAAACAACTACCAGAGTTCTCGATCTCTAACATGAAAAGTTTTCCCCATTGCTGTGCACAGATCAGATTGTTTCTGCCAGCTTCTGCCACCCACCAATATTGACTCCAAATTCTAGGGTCTGCATCTTCAGCTTCATCCTAAGTATTCATCTCTCCCTCTCTACTTTGTAGGTGTCTGTCTGGCTCCTGCAGCCTGCTATGCCCCCTGGGCACTCTCTGGCCTGCTACACCGGTTTGTGTAACCTTCTACACCCACGTGGGCACATCATTCTACTAAAGACATTTACTGTCGCCTTTTCCCAAAACCATCTCTGCTTCCTCCCTGCTGCCATGCACAGCAACCTTTACTCTACCCTCCCCCTAGGAGCTGCAGACGGCCAGCTCTGGATCCATCCGCACTCCACAGAAAGCAAGGTGTGGTGGTCTATGGCTGTACCTCCCGCACTCTTGAAGCAGAGGCAAGAAGATCAGAGGTTGAAGGACAGTCTTACGAAGTGAGGAGCTTGAAGCCAGCCTGGATATGTGAGACCCTGTTTCCAAGCAAACAACAAGAAAACCAATCTCCAAACTTGAAATGCGTGACCCGATTATATACCGTCTCTAGAACATTTGTCCAAGCACTTGGGAGACCAAAGCAAGGCAAGTGTCGAGTTCAAGATCTACCTGGGCAACAAAGCAAGTCTGTGTCTCAAGCAAACAAAAGTAAATAACTAAGGTGAAAACCAAAAAAAAAAGGGGGGGGAGGTTTCAACGAAACATCCAAAAAACAGAAAACTAGATGTTTTTGTTGTTGTTTTCTATGATTCGGTACTGAACACAGGGCCTTGGGAATGGGAAGCAAGCATTCTACCGTGGAGTCACATCCCAAGCCTTAAAGATGCACTTATTTTGAAAAGACCAATAAAATTGAAAATAGCAAAGTTAAAAAGAGAGGAGGAGACAAGCTATCAAAACCAGCAAGTAAAATAGGACTTTTGCTTTTTGTTTCTCTGAGACAGGGTCTCAGGTAGCCCAGGCTGGCCCACAACTCACTATGTAGCCTCATCACGTCTACCTTAAACTCGTGATCTCTCGGAGCCTCTATCGCCAAAGTACTAGGACTGTAGGCATGTGCCTGCCTTGCGCACGGCCTAAAGACGCAGATAAGATTACTCTAAGTCTTGGAAGTATAAATGAGGCTGTTATGGAAGGTGGGAAGAATCAATGAAATAATCTGCAGGTGTGAAGTCATTCTTTTAAATATTTCTTTTTTTTTAAAGATTTATTTATCTATTATATGTAAGTACACTGTGGCTGTCTTCAGACACACCAGAAGAGGGCATCAGATCCCCTTACAGATGGTTGTGAGCCACCATGTGGTTGCTGGGATTTGAACTCAGGACCTCTGGAGGAGCAGTCAGTGCTCTTAACCACTGAGCCATCTCTCCAGCCTGTGAAGTCACTCTTAAGTGCAGTAACTGTATGTCAGCCTGGCAGAGGAATGAGAGATGACAGACACCTCCACCAGGGGAGCACCATGAACAAGCCAGGAAACACACACACAGATGCCCAACGTACTTTCGTTTAGAGAGAACGTCTCATCCTGCTGCCCAGCCTGGCCTCAAACATGCCCTCCTCCTGGCCAGGCCTCTCCATTGCTGGACTGGACTACACATTGGCCTTTGTTCAACTGTTTTATTCTATATAAGTACACTGTAGCTGTCTTCAGACACACCAAAAGAGGGCATCAGATCCCATCACAGATGATTGTGAGCCACCACGTGGTTGCCGGGAATTGAACTCAGGACCTCTGGAAAGGCAGTCGGTGCTTTTAACCACTGAGGCATTTCTCCAGTCCCTATAAAATAAAATTAAAAAAAATTTATTAAAGAAATGTCAAAGGGGTTGGGGATTTAGCTCAGTGGTAGAGCGCTTGCCTAGGGGGGGTTTGGTCCCCAGCTCCAAAAAAAAGGGGGGGCTGCTTGCCCACTCCTCATAAATGTCAAATTCTGGAGAAAATGTGGAAAACCAACACTCTTCCATAGTCCACAGGTCAGAGTGTGAAGTGGTGCAGCCACTGTGGAAAATGGTTTGGCAGTTCCTTTAAAATCAAATATACAACACAACAATTGTACTTCTGGGCGTTCACCCTAGAAAAATAGAAACTTATACTCACAAAAAAAAAAAAAAAAACATTGTACAAGAATAACAGCTTTATTCTAACCGTGCAAAAACTGGAGCTAGTCCAGATGTCCTTCAGTGGGTAAATGGTTAAATAAATGGGGAGGGGGGAAGAGTCCATTCCATCCATCCTGTGATACTCAACAATGAGAAGAAATGAATTATTGATAGGCTGGAGAGATGGCTCAGTGGTTAAGAGCACTGACTGCCCTTCCAGAGGCCCTGAGTTCAAATCCCAGCAACCACATGGTGGCTCACAACCATCTGTAATGGGATTTGATGCTCTTTTCTAGTGGGTCTGAAGACAGTCACAGTGTACTCATATATAATAAATAAATAAATCGTTTTAAAAAATGAATTCTTGATTTCCAAGAGCCTGGAGAGATCTCCAGAGAATTAGCTGACTGAAAATAGCCAACTTCCAAAGTCTGCACACCACCTAATTCCATTTAGGCGGCATTCTTGAAATGGAAAAAGTCTGGTGAATGCCAGGAAACAGGGTCAAAGAGAGGTGCGTGCTGTCATACAAGGAACAGGTAAGGTCCTGTGGTCATGGGAACACTGGGGTTTTCTTTTTCTTTTTGAGACAGGGTCTCACTATGTAGCCTTGGCACCGATGTGTAGACCAGGCTAGCCTTGACCTCATAGAGTTCTGCCCGTCTCTGACTCCTAAGCACTGAGTTTATAAGCTGGTACCACCGCACCTGGCCTGAATGCTAAGGTCCGCATCTCAGCCAATACCTTGTGCTACTGTGCTATAATTTCCCCAGATGTAACCATCGGATCCAGAACTGTAGAGATAGAAGCAGAGAACCAGGAGTTCAAGGCCAAACTTAGCCTATGTAGTGAGTTCAGGCCCTTCTTGGGCTAGTGTGAAACCTATTCAAAAAGAAAATAAAGGTTGGAGGAAATGGGGTAAAAAGTACATGCATCCTGTCTTATTCCCACAATGCACAGCTCTCTTTACAATGGTGTCAAACTAGAGTTTTAATTTTGAAAGTATGTAAACAGAACTGGAGAGATGGCAAGTTAAGAGCATTTGCTGCTGCTCTCCCAGAGGACCTGAGTTAGATTTCAGGTTAGAGCACCCACCTCAGGTGGCTCACAGCTGCCTCTAACCCCAGCTCCAGAGCATCTGAAGTCCCCTTTAACCTCCATGGACACACACACACACACACACACACACACACACACACACACAAAGTGTTACACACATATACACACAAGATGGCTCAACAAACAAAGGTGACTAGTTCCGAATCTAACTACCTAAGTTCCATCCAGGGGCCCACTTAGTGGTTGGATTCCCAACTGCTCAAATTGTCCTTTGAGCTCCATACACTCACCAAGGCCTGGGTACACAGAAACACATGCACCAAGTCATATGTATATAGATACACACACACACACACACACACACACACACACACACACACACACAAAATACATAATACAGTTTAAAATGTGTAATAATAAAAGTAAAAATAAAACTATATAAAGAGTTTGTATTTGTCACATACCCACCAGCTTGCGAGGCTCGAACGTACATACTTTGCCAAACTGTAACAGAATTTGTGTTTGAGACAGGCTAGCTTGTTGCCTAGGCTAGCCTTGAACTGGTTGTGTAGCCAACGAGGTCCCAGAACCTATCCTCCTGGTTCCCATGCTGGGGGTGGATTTTCATGCAGGTACAACAAGATTGATTTTCTAAAAATAACCCTTACTTGAGCACACACTTCAAATGATTTTATTCTTCTTTTGGTAATTATGATGGGGAAGAGCTCCCGGGATCTTTTCTTGGGAAATTGGAGTGGGGTTGTTGGAGCACAGGACGTTCTCTCGAGTCCAAGAGCTATCCCAAAATCACAAGAGTCTTCCGGCTGGGGGCTGCCGGGAAGCAAAGAAAAGGAGGCGCAGAAGGGACACCTGGAGCCTGGGGGTGGGAGTGGGGGGGTGTCGGGAGCACGGGGCGTCCGGACACCGTGGCGAGGAAAAGTGAGAGCAGGCAGAAACGCGGCTTCCCCACGCGCTTTGGGTCGGGACTGAGATGGTGTAGAGCCAAGGCTGCTCCTTAAGCGGGTGCGCCCTTCCAGCCCCGCAGCCTCACTCCAGCAGAAATAAACTCACTTTGGGTTCAAAACCTTGTCTTACCCTTTCATCTTGGCAGTAGCCGGTTTCTCTTCCAGTTCCTCCTCGCCGCTCCACTGTGCCTAACCTAAAGTGAGGCTAGTGAGAAGTTCCATCTAATTAGGCTATTGGTGTCCTGTCCTGAGACAGCTGAGTGGCCAGGTGTCCTCTGGGAACATAGGGAAATAAGAGAAGAGAGGGTATCAGGACCCAGATGTGGCAGAGTCGGCGTTCTTACAGGCGTTCAGCTACTCGCAAATGAGCTCAAGTCCATGGCTGAGCGACCTTAAGCAAGGTCCTAGGCCTCTCTGTAGCATAGTACCCATGGTCCTACTTTTTACCTGTTATTTTATTACTATTATCACTATTGGTGTGGGCGTGTGAGTGTGTGTTATGGGGAGGAGCACACGCATGTTTGTGTGAGTCCGTGCGTGTGCTTGTGTGCGTGCGTGTGTGTGTGTGCGTGCGTGTGCGTGCATGCACATGCGTGTGTGTGTGTGTGTGTGTGTGTGTGTGTGTGTGTGTGTGTGTGTGTGTGTGTGTGTGCCAGAGGACGTCTTGCTGCAGTGGTTCTCTCCTTCCACCTCTAAGTGGGTTCGTTGGATAGAACTCTGGTCACCAGGCTTGCGTTTCTCTTCTGCCTTCTGTAGTCTTAAAATAGGACTAGAGAGAGTTCATTCTTCTCGGGTCGGTGGAGAGGATTAAATGCATTCATATATATAATCATCTGAATTCCTGTCTCAGTTCTTTCCACAACTTCTGCTACCATAAGTCAGTCTCTCCCTGGAACTGTTTTTCAGAAATAAGGCTGGGGCCATAGCTCAGTAGTCAAGTGCTTTCCTACTATGTGCTATACCTGATACAGAAGTAGAGGTGCTTGAGATGTTTCTCTCCTGACAGGTAAGAAGACACAGGCTGGCCTACCCTGACTGTTTTAAGGGGCATCGTGAGGACCACCTGGAATAAGGTGTGTTGGAACCGGCTGTGAAGTTCTACAGTTCCACACGCTCTGCAATCCTGGGATCTCAGTAGAACCGGGTTTGTATCTTCCCTGGATGTGATTCCATCAAGCCCAGTGTCTGCCATATAGTAAACTTCGGAAAATATGTTCTAAATTAACGGACCAATGGTTCGAGTTTGGCCTCTCCAAGTATAATCCTCTTAATGGCCTATCCTGACATCTGTATTCAGGATGAAATTCATTTCAGCCAAGCCCCTGCTGGACACTGAGCTTTCTCTCCTTCTGGGCTGCAGTAAGGACACTGAGCTTTCTTTCCTACCGGGCTGTAGTAAGCATCCACCTGGGTTCCTGTTAGAGCCAAGGCCAGTTCTCCATCCCTTTCCTTCATGAGGGATTTCAGAGCCACGCCTAAATCATGTGGAAGAAGGCCCAACCATGTGCAAGGATTTCGCTCCACTTCTGGCCTGGACCCACCTATGCAGGGAGAAGTTCCTTCCAAGCCTGAGTAAGCCCCAAGAGCACCCCCCCTCCTGGGGACATTCAGGTCTCAAGGAAATGGTTCCTCCTAAAGACCTGGTCAGGGTGTGTTCCAGTAGCTGGTACCTAGGAGGAGGGCCTTTGGGTGAACCACAGGAGACTGCATCCATCACAATACTCTAGGCCTAAAGTACAGAATGTCCGGGCCAACAGATACCTGGATCAGAGGGACCCCTGACAGACTGACAGCCTTCTCCACACGTCCCACTTTCTGAAGATGTGACGATCTCCTAGGCCCTTTCCCTACATACGTCTGCAGCTGAGGCCTGCTCTGTGTTTCCTGCTAAGATAATGATTTACACACTCCAGGCCATACTAAAGGGCTGGGAGGCCAGGTAGGTGAGAGAGGAGAAAGGTAGCGATGTAGAAGCCACCAAGTATGGAGGGTAAACTTACAGCCCCCGTGGTACAACCAAAGTCACACACACAGACACACACAGACACACACACACAGACACACAGACCACACACAGACACACACACATAGACACACACACACACAGACACACAAACACACACACACAGACACACACAGACACACACACACACACACACACACACACACACACACACTCATTTCTTTCCCAACAGCCTACACTATTCTTCCCAACTTAACTCCTCCTGAATGTTACTGCTCCTATCCCAGAAAGCAATGCCCTGCCCAGTCCCACTTAGGTGTTTGTAAAACAATGTTTTGGTGTTGGGGGTTCCCCTTTATCTTTTTTGTTTCTTTTAAGATTTATTTATTGCATGTATATGAGTACAGTATTGCTATCTTCAGACACAGCAGAAGAGGGCTTTGGGTCCCATCACAGATGATTGTGAGCCACCATGTGGTTGCTGGGAATTGAACCCAGGTCCTCTGGAAGAGCAGTCAGTGCTCTTAACCACTGAGCCATCTCTCCAGCCCTATGTTTTTTTGTTTTTTTTAGGCAGAATTTTTTCCAACCAATGAACACACCGGAGAAGCATTCTGTATAAATAAGTTTTTCTGAGCCAGCAAGATGGCTCCGTAGGTTAAGGCCCAGGCCATAATATTTTTTCCAGGGTTTAGCTGGTAAAGCTTAGATGGTAGCTACACAAGCATGAAGACCTGAGATGAATACCAGAACCTGTTGAAAAGCCAGACAGCCATGGTGTCACCCATTTGTAATCCCAGCATTTTGAACAGAGCCAAGTAAATCTCAGGAGCTGCCTGATCGGCCAGCCTAATCAGTCAGCCCCAGACCCCATCTCAGGACACAAAACAACAAACAAACAAACAGAAAACCCCCCAAAACACGTGAATGGGCTGAAGAGATGGCGCCAGGGTTTTGAGCACCTCTTGCTTTTGCAAGAGGAAGATCTAGGTCTTAGTCCCAGCACCAACATGACTCATGGCCTTCTATAACTCCACTTCCAGGGGATCTGACACCATCTTTGACCTCCATGTGGTGCATATACATACATGCAGGCACATACATACATACATGCACATACATACATACCTACATACAAAATACATCTTTAAAAAGTGGGGAAGGGGCTGCAGAGATGGCTCAGTGGTTAAGAGCACTGACTGTTCTTCCAGAGGTCCTTGAGTTCAATTCGCAGCAACCACATGGTGGCTCACAACCATCTGTAATGGGATCTGAGGCCCTCTTCCGCTGTGTCTGAAGACAGCTACAGTGTACTTATATATAATAAATAAAAAAATCTTAAAAGAAAAAAAAAAGAACACCCACTGCTCTTTCACAAGATGAGAGTTTAAATCCAGCGACTAGATTCAAGCTGTAAGTGTCAAGCGACTTACAGCTCCTGGGAATCAGGGCCCTCCTCTGGCTTCTGTATACACACACACACACACACACACACACACACACACACACACACACACCACTGAATAACAATAATAAAAATAATAGTAATAAAAATAAAAATAAAAAAAAATAATAATAATAATAATAAGAAGAAGAAGAAGAAGAAGAAGAAGAAGAAGAAGAAGAGGAAGAAGAAGAAGAAGAAGAAGAAGAAGAAGAAGAAGAAGAAGAAGAAGAAGAAGAAGAAGAAGAAGAAGAAGAAGAAGAAGAAGAAGAAGAAGAAGAAGAAGAAGAAGAAGAAGTAGTGGCCAGGGCTCAGAGGACTAGCAAAGCAGGGAGACAGAGGTGGGGGTTCTGGTACTCACAGGAGAAGGTTCCTCAGTCACAGAGGCTGAAAAGATAAACACAGAGGAAGTTGCTAGACTTCAGTGCTGTCCCTTGGCCAGTGTAGAGCACAGAGAGGTAGAGAGGAAAGCTTTGGGTATGTCAGGCTGACAGTCTACCCTTTCTTTATCATGTCCTGAGGGTCCCAAGGAAGAAGGAGTGTGGCGAATCTAACAGGAAGGGGTGAGGATGAGGTTACTAGCTCACACCCAGGATCATGTCCTTCCTTACTGCTGTGCCAGGTCTATGCTCCTACCTCCCCCAGCCTTGACTCAAATGTCACCTTCTACCCAGTCTACCCTGCCTAATGGTCCCCTCCTCCAAGATCTCAAAGCCCTAATCCCTGGGGCCTGTGAACGTGTTACCTGACCTGGCAAAAGAGACTGTGCCATGTAAAGCAGGCCTCTTGAGATGGAAAGATTATTCTGGGTGGGTTTGGTGCATGCCCATAATCCTAGCACTTGGGAGGTGGAGTCAGCAGGATCAGGAGTTCAAGGTCAGCCTCCATTACATACTGGAGCAAGTTTGGAGTTTGAAGCCATCTTGGGCTGCATGAGACCTTGTCTTAAATCATCCCTTCAGAGAAATTCTAGATTGTCTAGATGGACCAGAGGTAATCAAAAGGTTACATCCCTAATCATCCTAGATGAATTGTAACAATATCACAATACGCATAGTAATCACAAAATTGCACACAACAACCAACAATTAGCGTGTTCTCTCTGTGTCAAATATGTCAGTTAATTCTAACAACCCTGTGACCTGGGCAGTGTTACAATATAAAACCCATTTTACAGTTGAAAACTCTGAGGCTCAGAGAGATAAGGCAGCTTTACTCTTTTTCCCCCTCCCTCACACCTCATTTTTGTGTTGTTGTATCTTAGCTGATAGGTACCTGTCTATTATGCCCAAAGGCCTGGATTCAGTCCCAAGTGCTGTATACACTCATACTTGTGAACACAAGCAACCAGAGGAAGAGGAACATAGCCTAAAGTCTGCAAGAGTTCTGTGCAAGGGTGATGCACGCCAGTCATCCCACACTAGGGAGGGATCAGGCTCATCAAGTTCAATATGGTGAGTTTGAGGCCAGCCTGGATTATAAGAGACTATGAGACCTTGTCTTTCTTTCCTTCATACACATAAGTACCAAAAAAAAACAACAACAATAACAAAAACAAAAAACAAACGACCAAAAATCTTGTAGAGAGGAAGGAGGGAAACAGGAGGGTAGAGTCAGGAAAAGATGAATTGTGGGCTAGAGAAAGAAGAGAACCCAGGGAAAGAGTTGTGTGAATGAGGAAAGTAGGAAAGTGTGTGTGTGTGTGTGTGTGTGTGTGTGTGTGTGTGTGTATGTGTGTGTGTTTGTATGTGAGAGATACAGAGACACACACACACACACATACAGAGAGATAGACAGAGAGAGAGAGAGAGAGAGAGAGAGAGAGAGAGAGACTCTGATCGAAAGACATTGTGATTTAAGGGGACGAGGGTACAGACCAGAGGTAAAGCGTTTACCAAGTATGTGCAAGGCCCTTGGTTCAAAGCCCAGCACCATAAAACCCCTGAAACCATGCTATTCTGTTATTGGTGGTGGGAGGTGGAACCTTGAGCCAAGGACACAAGTAAACCAGTAGACAGTATACAAGGCAGGAATAATTATATATAATAAATAAATAAATAAAAAAGGTTGGGGATTTAGCTCGGTGGTTGGGGATTTAGCTCAGTGGTAGAGTGCTTGCCTAGCAAGTGCAAGGCCCTGGGTTCAGTCCTCAGTTGAGGGGGGTGGGGGGGGAACCAGTCTCACGCCTTTAATCCCAGCACTCAGGAGGCAGAGGCAGGCAAGTCTCTGTGAGTTTGAGATCAAGCTGGCCTACATAGCAAGTTCCAAGACAGCCAGGGCCACACAGGGAAACCCCTGACTTGAGAAAACAAAAACAGAAACAAAGTGGGGTTGAAGGGCAGTGACTCCTAGGGAACAAAATTTGAGTTGATCTCTGGCCTCCATATAAACATGCGTACGCATGAAAGAATGAAATAAAGTAATAGAAATTACGTTCTTTTGGCAAAATGCAAAGGATAAAGTTAGCTGTATCAGGTGAGAGTAGATCCTGTGTGGGAAAATGAATGTCATTATTCTGTCTTATGAAAAATGCATGTGTGTTTTACATATACATACGTCTGTATATTTTTCTTTTACTTTATAAGTGCCTGCCTGCATGTGTGTTTATGCACCACATGAGCGTCTGACTCCTGACACAAGTCAGAAGAGCGTATCAAATCCCGCGAAACTGGGGTTACCGGTGGTTGTAAACCACTGTGTGGGTGCTGTGAACCAAACCCCGGCCATCTACAGAACCAAGCGCTCTTAACCGTGGAGCCATCCCTCCAGCCCCACGTATGTGTATTTTAATTTTAAAACATTTAGAATCCCCAGGATAGACTGAAAGAGTAGCTCAGTGGTAGAATGCTTGTCTCATGGGTTCACGGTGCTGGCTTCCACCCTGGTGCTGGGTGCTAGTGGTGGTGGTGGTGGTGGTGGTGGTGGTGGTGGTGGTGGTGGTGGTGGTGGTGGTGGTGGTGGTGGTGCCTGCAACCCAGAGTGCTCAGTTCTCTCATTTGTTAGGTCTCATCTTGGTGATATAACCTGTTCTTCCTCCTGCCGCTTTGTATGGAATGTTCTGTAATAATGGACTCTGTGTGTTTGACAGTCACCAACCATGTGCGGCTTTCAACGTGGCTGTATGACCAAAGAGATGATTTTGGAATGTCATTAATTTTACCTTTTTTAATGCACACCAGTAGCTAGGATCTAATAGTCCTAGCTACTGGTGTTAAGTAATGCAGTGCAGGTCAGGCTGTGGGCGTCCGAGAGCAGAGATCGACTTGTTGGGTATCATATCCCAGACTTAGAGCATTCCAAACTGTGTTAAGTCATCAATAAACAGGACATTTTTACTGTTTTAGTTTTGAGGAGTTTGGGGGTTTTGTTTGTTTATGTTTTGAGTTTTTTTGGAGGGGACAGTGTCTCTCTGTGTAGACCAGGCTGGATCCTCCTGCTCTCCTGCTCCTCGGTCGATGGGATTGAAAGTGTCTCATTACACCCACTCCCCCACACACCCTTGATATGATCTCATTTTAAATAAAAAGAAAAACGTCTGTAAAAGACAGCTGTGACCTGTAGTGTCTGTCAGTTTCCATGGTACTTCCGCTGTGACCAATTTCAAGCTACTATTGCTTTAATTACTCTAATTTAAATTTCTGGGTTTAAGTCTTCTGGAAACTTTGCGTACGTGAGTGAATAAATGTGAGGCAGATCACCTGATAAGATGGGCTCTGGCTAAACACCCTCATAACATAGACATAGAACAAAAGAGAGTTAAGATACGGACCTTAGTCAGGCCTGGTGGTGCCTTCCTGCAATGCCAGCACCCAGGAGGCATGCTCGGGAAAGCTTGAGACCAGCCTGGTATGTAAGCAAGTTCCAGACCACCCAAGGGTATATATTGAGACCCATACCACATTCCCATCTTCCAAACAAGAAAAAAAGAAAACAAACAAGATTTCAGGGTCAATGGGCCATCTTTCTAGCCTGGGTTCATTGTCTGTGTTTTAAGTTTGAAAGGAAGATTGTTTTACTACTTTCTAAACTTTTTATTTATTTCAAGCTGTGTGTGGCAGTGAGTGCCTCTAATCTCAGCTCTTGGGAGAAAAAAGACAGGAAGATCTCTCAATTGGAACCCAACCTGATCTACAAGTTCTAGGACAGCTCAGGATACATAGAGAGACCTTGTCTCAAATCCAAAAATTGTATGGGCTTTGTATGAGTGGGGTAAAAGCCAGTCACAGCTTGCAAATATTGGTTCCTCCCCTCCTTCCCCCGTCTCCCCTCTCCTCTCTCTCTCTCTCTCTCTCTCTCTCTCTCTCTCTCTCTCTCTCTTTCTCTCTCTCTCTCCTCCATTCTCTCCTCTCCCCTTTCTCTTCCTCTCTCCTCTCCTCTCTCTCTCTCTCTTCTCCTTTCTCCTTTCTCTCCTCTCTCCCCTCCCTTTCTCTCTTTCTCTCTTTCTCTCTTCTCTCTCTCTCTCTCTCTCTCTCTCTCTCTCTCTCTCTCTCTCTCTCTCTCTCGTTTTTGGCTGGTTGGTTGGTTTTTCAAGACAGAGTCTCTCCATGTAACTTTGTCTGTCTGGAACTCACTCTGTAGTCCAGGCTGGCCTCAAACTTACAGAGATCTGCCTGTCTCTGCTGTCTCTGACTCCTGAGTGCTGGTAACAAAGGCGTGCCCCACCTCACCAATCTTTCCTTCCACCATGCACATTCCAGGGATAGAGCTCAGGTTGTGAGGCTTGGCAACGGGTGGCTTTCTTTACTGTGGGAATCATTTCTCCTACCTTTGTTTTGTTTTGTCTTGTTTCTTCTTCTTACTCTGTTTTCTGTGTACAGGTGTTTCCCCTCCTTGAATGCTTGTGCACTGTGTGCATGCAGTGTCCACGGAAGACAGAAGATGGCACTGGATCCCCTGGTACTGGAGTAACAGACAGTTATGAGCTGCCACGTGGGTGGATAGCCATCAGACCTGGGTCCTCTGGAAGAATGTCTACTGAGCCAACTCTCCAGTCTTTCACTTTGGGAGACAGACAGGGTTTCTCTGTGGCACCCTAATTGTTTCGGAACTCGCTCTGTAGACCAGGTTGACCTTTAACTCCGAGATCTGTCTGCCTCTGCCTCCCCCAGTGCTGGAATTAGAGGCGTTTGCCACTAAGCCAGACTTGCCTTGTTTTCTGAGATGGGGTCTCACCGTGTAGACCAGACTGGCTCTGAACGCAAACCAGTCCATCTGCCTCTGCTTCGAAACCAAAGACTGCAAATGTGTTCCACATGTCAGCCTCTTCTCACCTTTGTGGCTCCTCTTTGACCAGACAAACAGAACCTGATGGCTGAATTTCCTCAAATTGTAACACACTACCTCTCTATACCCCAGTTACAGACATCCACAAAAGCCTGACAGAAGGTCTCAGCTTCCGTCATTACAACCAGAGGAAAGAACCATATATTATAAAAGCTACTGAGCGAACATTAACTGCCCACAAAGCCGTACTGGGGACAGAGTGACTCATGCCTACAACCCAGATAGAGTGGAAGATAGAGTGGCTTTCTAGGTATGGCTATCACCTGGTGCTCCTTGGTCATCCAGTCTTTGTAAAGAACAAGTTGCTACAACTATAAATTTTGCAGGCTTTTATTGGCTCAGTACAAATATTTATAGGTCCCAGGCACCATTTACGATCTCCCCTTTGCCCCTGGAGTCACCCCCATGTTCTCTACATGTTTGAGGAAGGAAAAGTATGTACCTAGCAGAGGGACAACTTGGATCCAAGGTCATCCCCTGGGTTCCGTCCCTCATTCAAAACAGAGAGCCTTCACCCAAACTTCAAGCAACACAACACGAGACAAGGATACAGCACAGGCTATGGGTTTAATTCGCAGCAAAGTCTGTGAGGCAGATGTTCATGGGAAGGTTGTGATCGTGACTTATGGCAGAAGCAGAACCTGAGGCCCGTGTGCATTTGGGTATACGTGCTACATGGGAAGGAAGAGAACAAGACTGTCGATATGGAACCGCTCGTCCAGCACATCGGAGGTACTCAGTAAATGTGAGGTCACCGGCTTTACAGAATTATGTGACTAGGGCCCCAGAAACCAGATCCTTGCTGCAGCAGTGCCAAGAGACCGTGGGCAGGCAAATGCCAAGTCCCAGACAGTACATCATCACCAGGGAGATAACCTTGAGCTGGCAGGGACCGCCAGTCATGCATCGGGGCCGAGCTGAGCCAAGAGTGCTAACAAAAAGGGTCTTGTCCCTGCACCATTGTCTGGAGATCAAGCCTTCCAGCGGCCCAGGCCTGGGCCTGGACAAGGGACAACATCTACAGGAAGAGTGTTGCTCTGCCCAGGTGAGCTCTCAAAGCCCTGCTCTCCATGCGGCACTGTCTTCAGCTCAGGCCCAGTCACAGGGCGCTCCAGAGGGCTTTAAAACCTGCCTTTGGTTGGTCAACCCAACACTGATGGAGGTAAAGCCTTCCCGATGTTTTTCCCCCAGAGCCAGCTCTCTCATTTGCCACACTTCTGAAATCTATCACTCTACCTTTCTAGGAAGCTCCCCAGCCACCCAAGCTCCTTCTAAGGATTTCCAAACCATTCTTAAACAGCACAATAAACTCAAGGACAGAGCTCAGAGTGTGTCTGCCTCACATGCAGATGCAGGAGGCTCTGGGTTCCTGCTCTAGCTCGATGGGGGTCATGGGGGCCACTGTAGCATTGTCCAAGCTCTTTCAGAGGATTTATTTTGGTTTTCAATTACATGTATATAAATGTGTGTGAGTTTGTACCTGACTGTAGGTGCCCATGGAGGCCGTAAGAAGGTACTGGTCCCCTGGAGTGGAGTTATAGTGGTTGTAAGCCATCAGATATGGGTACCAGGAACCAAAGGCTGGTCCCCCCCCCTGCAAGAGCAGGAAGCATTCTTAACTGCAAAGCCATCTCTCCAGATCTTCTCCAATCTCTTATGTAAACATACCAAGTTCTAGAAAGCTCTTGGTAACTCACACATAAAAGTTGTACTGGGACTATGGGTTTTGTGCATCCCGTGTATCGCAAACATTAGTCTCTGTCTAATCATAGGAATATTAAGTGTTGTGTCTAATTCTGTGATTCTGAGTGTCCCCTTGAAACTCACTATCACTTTTCCTTATTAAATGTCATCTATACCATATTTTCTTTCTAGAATCAAGACAGTTCTGACTCCTGAGTATCATCTGGGTTCCAGAGTTCCTTTAAGGGATAGTGGGTAACCAGGATTACGTTTACAGGCCTGCTGGGCCTGGAGATGCTTTAGAGCAGATGAGGGGAAGACTGATGAGAGGGAGAGGCAAAGTAGGAGACTCAGGCTGCACAGGTCAGTGGCCATTTGCCAGCTGGTACGTAGTGACTAGTGTCTGCGTGCCCAAGAACATGCAGCCCCTGCTCATCAGCCATGGCCATGCCTGTCTCTTGCTGCAGCCACACCTGGAACAGCACAAGTGTCCCTGGTAGATCTCCCTGGCTTTTCGAAGGAACCCCTGATACACACACACACACACACACACACTCACACACACACACACTCACACACAGTGGCACACACACACCGGCACAGGCACACACATACTCACACACACAGGCAGGCACATACATGCACACACATACACACACAGGCAGGCACACATACACTCTCACACACACCCAGCAACAGGCACACACATGAACTCACATGCTCATACACACAGGCAGGCACCCACACTCACACACAGAAGCACACATACTCTCATACACACTCAAACACAGAGGCAGACACACACATACTCACATACACACAGGCACACACACACACACATAGGCACAGGCACAGGCACAGGCACACACATGAACACACATGCTCATACACACAGGCAGGCACACACACTCACTCATACACAAAAGCACACATACTGTCACAAATACACTCACACATAGAGGCTCATACACACAGGCATACACACACAGGCACAGGCATAGGCATACATATGCATACAGGCACACACACACACACAGGCACAGGCACACACACAAGCACATGCGTGTACACACCCTGAGCATTGGTGCAGATTACAACTACACGTGGAACACATTTCAGGAACCCAGCTTTTATTGCTCCTTTATCCAGAGGGTAATTCTTGACCATGCCGTGAGGTCACCCTATAAGTGGTGGGCACCATGAACACCAGTTTCAAGGAGACCCAAAGTAGAGAGCCGAATGCGCACAGACAAACAAATTGGACTAGTAAATTAAAGCAATGTTTTAGAAGAGAGGCTGAGCTGGAAGAAAACAAAGCAAAAAGAAAAGTGTGAAAAGTGTTCTGAGCCACATCGGCAAGACTAGGCTCACACCAGGCTGGGTTATTAGACAGCTAGGGCGAAGTTCTCTCTCTCTCTCTCTCTCTCTCTCTCTCTCTCTCTCTCTCTCTCTCTTTCTCTCTCTCTCTCTCTCTTTCTCTCTCTCTCTCTTTCTCCTCTCTCTCTCTCTCTCTCGCTCTGCCTCTGCCTCTGTGTGTGTCTCTCTGTCTCTCTGCCTCTGCCTGTCTCTCTACCTCTGCCTGTCTCTCTCTGTGTGTCTGTCTGTCTGTGTGTCTGTCTTTGTCTGACTCTCTCCCTGCCTCTGCCTCTGACTGTATGTGTGTCTGTCTGTGTGTCTCTGTCTCTCTCTCTCTCCGCCTCTGCCTCTCTTTCTCTCTGTGTCTCTGTCTGACTCTCTCTCTGCCTCTGCCTCTGTGTGTGTCTGTCTGTGTGTCTCTCTGTCTCTGTTGTCTCTGTGTGCTGTGTCTGTCTGTCTATCTCTCTATCTATCTCTCACTCTCTGTATCTGTGTGTGTGTCTTTCTCTCTCTCTCTGTCTCTCTCTGTCTCTCTGTCTCTCTCTGTCTCTCTCCCTGTCTCTCTGTCTCTCTCTGTCTCTGTCTCTCTCTCTGTCTCTCTCTCTCTCTCACACACACACACACACACCCACACACACACACACACAAAATAGGGTCTCTTGAAGGCTTGAGTCTCTGATCTTCCTGCCTCCACCATCAGTCATGGTGTTTACAGCTGTATGCACTGTTCATGCAGTTCTGGTGGACTGAACCCAGGGCTTTGTGTATGCCACGCACCCTCAATTCAAGATATCTCTGGCCCTTCTTCAGCCCAGGCCGGCCTGGAACTCACAGCATAGCCCAGGATGACTTTTTTTTCAGTCCTCCTGCCCAGCCTCCCCAGTGCGGATATTGCTGATGTGCGTGCTAACACATCCAACGTAGACAGTTCCCCTGGCTGACAAAATGCAGATCTGGCCTCGAGGCCTCTCATCTTTCATTTGAGGTCATATTTGCAAAAGTGCCTCTTAGCACGAAATGATTCAACCTAGTCATTTCATTCCCAGCAATACAACCAAACCAATGTGGAGAAGGGAAAAGAGGCAGATTCCTGATCACCAGGAAGACTTGTTTCTGTAGTTCTTGCTGTTTTTGAAAGAGGGTCACATTAACCCATGCTGGCCTCAAAGTAACTGTGCAGCTGAGGGAAACTTTGAATGTCTGCCTCTGGCTGCTATGGTGGTAAAACTACAGGCGTGTGCCACTGTGCCAAGCTCCCAAAAGAAGGGCTTCGAAGGCCTAGTCCTAGAGTAGGAGGGTGGCCTGCCTCTCCCCATCCTGGAAAGGTGAGCTGGCACTTGTGCGTTGGTAGTAAGTCACAATGGGTGACAAACTGATCCTCTCCCTCCTAGGTTCTCTAAGCCCAACCTCAAGGCAGGCTTTGGGTTGACTGTAAATTTATCACCTAACTCCATTGCCTGTTTAATGTTTGGGCCTTAGAGCAGATCTAACTGGCAGAAGTTCAGGAACTCAAACTCCAGACTCAGAAAGGCTCGGGGCATGGCAATGCAGAAATAACCCTCAGCACCCTGGTGTGTCTCACTTTAAGGGAGGGAGCTTACAGCTCAGTAATGAATAAAATTCCAATTGCCCAGCTGGAAGCTCAGCTCAGTGACAGAATGGAAAGAGCTTACCAAGTAGAAGGCTCTAGGCTCTACCCACAGCATTTTTGGAGGGGGCAGGTGTTATGTAGTAGAAATTTTGGCTTAAAAATGTAAAATTTCGGGGCTGGGGATTTAGCTCAGTGGTAGAGCGCTTACCTAGGAAGCGCAAGGCCCTGGGTTCGGTCCCCAGCTCCAAAAAAAAAAAAAACAAAAAAAAAAACAAAAAAAAATGTAAAATTTCCTCTTCCCACATTTAGAAGCATGACGCACACATTGATATGAGCAAGTGTCTGGGCCGGCAATGTAGCTCAGTGGATCAAAGTGCCACCAAGAATGGCCACCAGAGTTCAGTTCCTGGGACCCAAGTGATAGAAGGAGAGAATTGACCCTGAAAGTTTTCTGCCCGCTTCCTTTCGCACACCCTGATGACTGGTCCTCCTGCCTCCACATCAAGTGAATAAATAGTGCAATTTTTTTTTTCTAGAGATGTAAACTTGTGGTTCATGAGCCACAGACAGGCCAAATGACCAGCCCTGAAAGCACCAGCCTACAGGGTAGGTATGTATGCCTTCCTTGTGCGGCGAGCACCCCTTCCTCAGTGGGTTTACCAAGAGAACCAAGCTCAGGAGCAGGTCCCTCACGTCTCCAGCCCTGTGCAGAACAAGAATTTAGGCGTGTCGGGGAAAGAGTAGAGGGTATGATCAAAGGTCCTGCCACCTGCCCTGAGACAAAGGGTGGATGAAAACCCCAGGAACGGGGATCCTAGAATTACATTCTGTTTTATCTCTGTTCCTGAAACAGAAGCTACAAACAGCCTAATCCCAGCTTCTGCAGTGACTCATCTCTTTCAAACAGCAGCAGAGAAGGGTCACACATCGCAACCATCCCTATCCCTGGGAGCACCGACTGCCCCTGAGTCCTCCTTCATTCAACAATCAGTTCAGTGTAGGCCTGCACTCCTGTGCCTCCCTCCCTCAGAACCTCACTACAAGGATTTGGCATCAGAATCAGTGAGGCCATGGTGGTCTGAGGGCCGAGCACAGGACAGCATGGTGGCCCTGTGGGAGCCTCTGTGAGTGGACTGAGCCCTGGGGTGTCCCCCTGGGCCCAGGTGCCTGCTCAAAGCCATCTTTTCTGGACTGTCAGCCCGAGGAAGCTAGGCAGCACCTAGTGAAGAGAATCCATGCCTCAAGACCAGAACAGTCCACTCTGTCATGTGCTACCTGAGAGGTAGGAAGGGCTTTAGGCCTCAGCTCCAATGTGGGAAGAACACTTGGCCACGTGTAGACATGTAGCCAGGCTAGTCCTATGACCGAGAAGGTGAGGAGGGCTATCTCGATTCTCCTTCAATTCCATTCAGCCTGGTCCTCACTCAAGGTACCTCAGAGCTCTATGGGGCAAGGACCGTGGTGGGGGTATAGATGGGTGCATGACCCTTCACCTCAGCCCGGTGTTGATAACAGCACACAATGCGATCCCTCCCTCGGGTTATCCTCAAAGCCCCAGCACCTTCTGTCTCCACTCCCTCCTGGCTCTGTAAACATCATTAAGCTTCACGAAGTTAAGACAAAATCTAATCTTATCCTTACATTCCATCTCCACCATCACCCCGTAATTGGCCCATTCCTTAATTCTTCCAGACCCCTTTGAGTCCATTGAGCTCTCCCAGACAGTGCTGCCTAACGGTGCCTATTGCCAGGGCTTTTTCCTGCTCCTGTTTGCACACACTGCGCTCTCCTTCCCTGTAGCCTTCCTCTCCTAACTCTCAGCTCCTGGGCTCTCTCCTCTGACACCCCGCTACTAAACTGGCTTCACTCAGGGGAGATTGTTCTGTCCCTAGCTGGGGAGCCTGGCCTTACAGCTGGCCAAAGACCATGATCCTTGGCTTGTTATCTGGGGCATCAGTTATGTGAATGAACACTATCTTTGTGCCAAGATGTGGCCTGCTCGTTCTTCCTAAAAGGGAAAAGAGAGAATCCCACAATGGGAAGGGCAGAACCTTCTAGCCAGAAATTAAGAGATATCTAAATGCTGATTTAAATGAGAGATCCCTGCTCCAAAGCCTGATGTACAGGTCTTGTGTAAAAGGAGATCATAATGGAGTAAAGAGAGGCCCAAAGAGGGGCGCAGAGGCTGAGGAAGAGGCCATGGTAGGTTAGGAGCCTGACTATAGAGGCTAAAGGGACCAAAACCAAATTGTGAGAAAGAATGTGTGGTACCTATTCTAGATTAAAGAAAACAGAACTTTACTTGGGGGACAGGGGGCGTCTTATCTGATGTTTACATTCCAGAGGACCCTGCAGCTTCTCTTCTTCATGAGAAAACATCTGCAAGGGTGTCCTTCCCAAACAAAGCAGAGAGATTCCAGTCTCTCCCTCAGCTTCCCCTCCCCACCCCCAGCCCCGCACCTCTGACCCTGCTGTCTGGATGTCTAGCTGGCTTAGAGGACTGAGAACAGGAGTCTGTCTCCATTTTCTCTTTCCTTGCCTGCTCTGAAATCATCCCTTGAGATGCCTTCCCTGAGATAACACGAGAGGAAGTTTCCGGGCCCTAAAAGGACAAACAGGCGCATACACACACGCACACACGCACGCATGCACGTAGGCAGGCACAACCTTGTGCTGACACACACCTCCACACCCCAGAACATTCACGCACAAAATATCAGAAATAGCCTCGGAGGGAAATAGCTGAGTCTCTCAGTCACTCTGCCTCTCTCCACGCTACCCTCAACAGAAAGTCAGGGCTAGAGAGGTCAGGAGTTAAGAGTACTTGCTGCTCTTTCAAAGTTCAGTTCACAACTGCCTGCAACTGCAGGCCTAGGGGAATCCAACACCTCTGATCTCTGAGAGCACCTTTGTTCAAATAAAATACCCACATATGAGGCACAGTTTAAACGCAATAAATCTTTTTTTTTTTAAAAGAAAGGTGAAGGAAGTCAACACATCATTAGTCCGTCTGTCTATCCTGTCTGTAGTAGGTCAGACACCGTGCTGGCACTGCTGAGAGGTGGCTACCCTCAGTATCCAGTAGTAGAAACTATGATCCAGCTATTAAAAGAGAGACAAAGTTGTCTTGGAGAATCAGGAAAGCGGTGACCTCTGAGTTGGCCTGTAGGGAACCTGTTGGAAATGAATGCACACGCAGTGTGGAAGGGCATCCTAGGCCAGAGGAAAGACCTGGCAAAGGTCTGGACCCTCCTCCCCCGCCCTCTCCAGCATCCTGTCCAGGGGCCGTTAGACATGTTCCTGGGTTTCTGGGGATCACTAGACATGTTGTGCTGGCTAGTTTTATGTCAACCTGACACAAGTTGCAGTTATCTGAAAGGAGGGAGCCTTAGTTGAGAAAATGACTCCGTTAGATCCAACTGTAGGACATTTTCTTAATTAGTGATTGACGTGGGAGGGCCCAACCCATCGTAGGTGGTGCCATCTCTGGGCCGGTGATCCTGGGTGCTGTAAGAAAGAGTGGGCTGTGCAAACCACAAGGAGCAAACCAGTAAGCTTGGCCTCTACATCAGCTCCTGCCTCCAGGAGTCTGCCTTGTTTGAGTTCCTGTCTGACTTCCCTCATTGATAGCTGAAAATGTAAGACAAATAAAGCCTTTCCTCCCCAACCTGCTTTCAGGCACCACGCGCATGCGCACACACAATCCCCTTCAACCTCGTCCTCATGGATGTCTCCTTTGCCTTCTCAGGGCCCTGGTGACAGACCAGCGGTGTTAATATGAAGGAAGAAACAGGGAGACAGAAGAGAAGATCAACCATCTGAGAGAGCCAGGCCCAGAACCAGATCTTGTCTGGGGAACAGAGGAAGTCTGAAGCTTCGCTTTGGATAGCTGTTCGAACTGTCTCTTCGGACATTTCATTCCAAACCTGCTTATTGTTTTGTCCTCACAGCTTCATCAGCAGTCTCCACTTTACTGATGGCAGTTGAGGTAGTGGCCTGACTCCAGCAGTCCCTACCTCTCTCTGCCCCCTGGTGACCTTCTAGCTGCAAACGCAGCGGCTTCTTTCTAACCAGCAGCCGCGGTGCTGTGCTCTGATTTCCTGGTTTACAGCGCCACCGTTTGGACAGTTTTAACTAAGAGGCGATCGCTCCGTCTCGCGTTCATCGGCAATCTTCCACTGCGAGTATGCTGAATGTGGGTAATGTCAAATGCTGAATGTCAATAGGTTTAGCCCCCACCAGAGCTTCATCCATGCTGGGTTATCATGAAGGGCTGTGCTAGAGATGTGAATAGGAACCAAGGAACTGGCTACGACTCCCAATCTCTGTCATCTCACTTGTGCCCAAACTATCCCAGGTTCTCTGTTCCCTGTTCCCTCCACCACCTCCCACCTTCCTTCAGCACTAGACACATCCTGTATGTCCACCTTGCTACTTCCCGGTCCACCTCAGCCCTCCTACCTCAGCTTCTGACTGCTGCCGAGCCATCGCCACACAAAGAATAAATGTTTATTACATTTTAGTTTTATGGGTAGGAGTGTCTGTGTGAGCCAAGCATGTGCCTGGTACCCGCAGAGTCGTTATAGACAGTGGTGAGCTGCCTTGTGGAGCCCAGGTCCTCTGCAAGAGCAGCTGAGCCACCTTGCCAAACCCTTATTTGTTCTTTATTACAAAATCAGGGGCCAGGACCAAGTGCACACCTTTAACCCCAAGCACTCAAGAAGCAGAGGCAGGAGCATCTCCGTGAGTTTAAGGCCAGCCTGATCTACAGAGTGAGTTCCAAGATAGCCAATACTAAATAGAGAGATGAGAGAGGCTATTTCATACAAACAAAACAAAAAAGCAGAGACAGGGGGATGGCTCGGCTGGCAAAGGCATTGACCACGAAGCCTGATGGCCTAAGTTCAACCCTTAGGACTTACACAACAGAAGGGGAAAACCAACTCCTGAAAGTTGTTCCAGGACTTTCACATGTGCATATAAAAAAGTATTGTTAAGACAGAATCTCACGGGGCTGGAGAGATGGCTCAGCGGTTAAGAGCACTGACTGTTCCAGCAACCAGTTCACAAGGATGTGTAATGAGATCTGATGCCCTCTTCTGGTGTGTCTGAAGACAGCTACAGTGTACTTAACTTATATATATAACAAATAAATAAATCTTTTTTAAAAAAGACAAAAGCAGGACATGTTCACCGTGGAAACTCTGAAACACAGATGAGCAGAAATAGAGAACTCAAGGACCTCCAGGGTGCTGTCACCTAGAGAGAAATGTGGCTTCTTCGTTGTGTTTTGTTTTTTCTGACACCAGGTCTCACTATGTAGCTCTGGCTGACCTGGAACTCACTATGTAGACCAGTCTGGCCTTGAACTCACAGAGATCCACCTGTCCCTGCTTTCCAAGTGCTGGGAATAAAATCATACACCACCCCACCTAGCAGGAAGAAGCATTGTTAAGACTGTGCTATCTGGGGGTTGGGGATTTAGCTCAGTGGTTAGAGCGCTTACCTAGGACGCGCAAGGCCCTGGGTTCGGTCCCCAGCTCCGAAAAAAAGAACCAAAAAAAAAAAAAAAAAAAAAAAAAGACTGTGCTATCTGTCTTTCAAGATCTTTGGTTTTTCCCTCTTTGGTTTTTTGAGACAGGGCCCCACTCTGTAGCCCAGACTGGCGTTGAACTCAGAGCAACTCTCCTGCCTCCAACTTAGACGTTCAAGATTACTAGCAAGAGCCACCATGCCTAGATTTCTTATTTTTTTAATTATGTACATATGTATGTCTCTGTGTGGGTTTGTGCTCATTAGTGCAGTGGCTGCAGAAGCCAGAGGAGTGGTGAGAGCCCCTGGAGCAGGAGTTACAGGCAGCTGCCAGCTGCCACATGTGGGTGCTGGAAACCAAAAGAGTCTCTGGAAGAGCAGTGTGCACTTTTAACAGCTGAGCCATCTCTCTAGCCTCCATGCCTAGACCTTTAACAGAGAAGATCTTTAACCTTTAACATTATTGATTATTATTTCACAAAGGAAACATGATTACATTTAACATATTAACACGTTTACCAACATTATTAATTAATCATATAATTTGTAGTTATTATTATATATTTATGTTATGGGCAAGTATATGTTATAGATTAATTATTTAATAATTAATTGTAACTAACATTCACGTTTGCTAACATTATTAACATTGTAATTTTATGCTAATCTTTAACATTATTGAACATTATTTCAGAAAGGTAAAATTGACTTGGATCCACTGTATCCCACTTTTATATGAAACATGGGCATCTTTTCTTTTTTTTAAGATTTATTCATTTATTATATATAAGTACACTGTAGCCGTCTTCAGATACACCAGAAGAGGGCATTGGATCTCTTTACAGATGGTTGTGAGCCACCATGTGGTTGCTGGGAATTGAACTCAGGACCTCTGGAAGAGCAGTCAGTGCTCTTAACCACTGAGCCATCTCTCCAGCCCCGGGCATCTTTTCATATGAAGCCTCATCTAACTAGATCCTAACAATATTTTCTTTCAAGATTGAACAGAATCCCCTCAATGAATGTCACATAATTTTATGTAACTGGTCCTTATTTGGGGATGTTTATAATGCTTTTAATCTACTGTCATCAAAAACTGAACTTCAACAAGCATCTCTCTGGCTGTGCGTGTGTATGCACATGCATATGTGTGTCCTGGGGTTTGAGCCTAGAACTTTCCTATGCTAGGCAAGCGCTCTGCTACTGAGATTCATCCCCAACTGGCCTCTGGCCACTTAAAGGTTGTTTTGCAGATGTTCCTGCAGAAAGCACTGTTACCCATTCAAGTATGGTGTTCTGATACAAACTGTGAGGCTACTCACACAGCCACACTTTCAGACTGGGTCTGTTCAGGGCAGTCCATCTCTTTTGCCCGCATACCAGGAAGCAGAGTGGCTTAGAATCACTCCTCATTTAAGGACGGTCTACTCCAGTTTTCTACTTCCCAGGATTCTCGGGTTTCTTGCTGTCTCTCACTGGCCCAGGAATCAGTCAGTATCCATCTGATTTTACCTCCTGCGTTAGTGTAAAAACAAGGCTGTTCTACTCTTGTGTTCATTTCCAAACCATACTTAGAAATCTCTATATAATGTTCTGTATGTTATCACTTGTGTCATTTTTATGACAGAGACTTACAGAGCCCAGGTTGTGCTCAAGATTACTATGTAGTCAAGGATGACCCTGGACTTGTGGGACTCCAACTCAGGGTGTCGTATGTGCTAGTCAAGCCCTGTATCAGCTGAGCTAAATCCCCAGCTCTCACTTGTTTGATACGGATCTGCTGCTGCTCCGTATGCTTCTGGTGCACCAGGATGACTGGGTTGTTCTAAAGCCTGTGGGAATAGGTACTGGTGACCAATGATACAAAAGATAAAATGGAAGGTTTGGCCAAAACTAAATGGCCTAGCGGAGAAAGTTCTGAAGTCGTTGAATTAGTGGATTAGTCAGCATCATCACAACCTGTTAGCTCTCCTGGTGGACGGGTGTCAAACAAGAAGACTAAATGTGAGTGCTTTCCAGCTTCCACACTCTACACTACAGCCCCATACACACTTGCCTACAGACACTTGATGGTATTTGAACTTGAGATCCCTAAAGATATCCCATCTTTTTTAACAAAGCAAGTAGCGTCATTCGGGGACCGTCAGAGAGTCTGTCTTGACCTAGAGAATGTGAGACTGTTTTATCTGTAATGAATTTTAAGATACTAAAAGAGACTAGAAGTCACTCTTTTTTTCTTTTTTAAGGATTTATTTTGTATCTGTCAGTACACTGTCTTCAGACACACCAGAAGAGGGCATTGGATCCCATCACAGATAGTTATGAGCCACCATGTGGTTGCTGGGAATTAAACTTAGGACCTCTGAAAGCAGACAGTGCTCCTAACCACTGAGCCATCTCTCCAGTCCCCCAAACTGTCTTTTATTGTCCCTATGTGGGCCATTCTAAATAAGGTCAGAGATAAAATATTCCCTGAGGAGGGGAATTCCTTTCTTTCTTCTGACACAGGATGTTGATGAACAGTCAGCCTAAGCCCCAATCTATGTCCAGCTAGGACAGTTTTAACAATAAACTCAAAGTTCCCAGTGACCACACTTTGATTACTTGTTAGAAAACACTGTGGTCTATAAGTAAGTCTGTAAGCCAATTCAGAGGCCACCCAAAGCTTTCCCACATCTATTTATTTTTTAAAATTGCAATTTATGTATCCATTTATTTGTGTGCACATGCCTGCAATGGCGTGTAGAAGCACAGAGGAAAACTTTCAGGAGTCTGTTCTCTCCTCCCACTGTGTGGGCTCAAGGAATTAAACTCAGATAGTCGGGCTTGGTGGCAGGTGCTCTACCCACTGAGCCACCAAAACCTTCATCTGTTCATTCGAGAATAAACTTTAAACAATTCAGAGTACTCTTGCAGCCGAAGCTGATAACAAGATTTATTCATTTATTTAATGATTACTTAAAATTTTTATTTATATAAAAGATAGTTTTTAGTCTGTGTGTGTGTGCAGATGCATGCTTTTGCGCACGTGTGTGCCTACACCTCACACACACACACACACACACACACACACACACACACGCAGGGCAGAGTAGGGCATGAGATTCACATTTGGGAGTCCAGGTGCTCCCAACCACCTGGCAACTCTGCACTTGACCTAGGGAAGGACTAGGCTGGGCAAAACTGGTTGGAGCTCCATCTATGCAGGGTTACAGGGAAGCCCTCCCATTGCTAGGTAAGGCTTTGCAGATGCTTTGGGGTGGGGAGTATCCGCACAGTGCGTAACTCCTCACCTAGGCTCTCTCTACAAGGAAACCCAATAGGCTCACTGGTCCCCTAGTGTGAAGTTTGGAGGAAGTGTGCCTCAGTCTGCCATTTAAACCTTGGGAAGAATGGTAGATGTTGCTTACAACCTCCCCGCCCCCACCCCTACCCCCACCCACCCCCGGGGAATTCTGAGGCTGGCCTCAGACTTCCTCCGCAGCTGAGGATCACACTAAACTTCTGAGTCTTCTACTTCAGCCTCCCAAGTGCTGGGATTATCTCGAACCTCAATAAATAAAGTCAAGGGAGGTAAGAGGAGAGATAGTTGAGAAGTTGTAAGCGCTGTGGTGGTTTAAATAAGGTTTCCTCCCACAGATTCTTGTGTTTCAAAGCTTAGCCATTGGGAGTAGCTCTGTTAGGAGGTGTGGCCTTATTGAAGGAGGTGTGACCTTGGAGGAGGTGTGGCCTTTTGGAGGAAGTACGTCACTGCCTAGTGTGGAAGATAGTCTCTTCCAGTCTCCTCCTGGCCACCTTTTGATCCAGATGTAGAACAACTCTTGGCTCTTCCAGCACCATGTCTGCCTGGTCACTGCCATACTTCCCACCATAATGGACTATACCTCGGAAACTATAGGCCATCCCTTATTAAATGTTTTCCTTTGTAAGAGCTGCCTTGGTCATGGTATCTCTTCACAGCAACCCAAACTAAGACAAGTACTTCCGGCGTTTGCCGAAGACCCAACTTCAGTTCCCGGCTTCCACATGGCAGCTTAAAACAGTCTGTGAGTTCAGTTCCAGGGGATCTGGTGCCCTTTTCTGACCTCCATGGGCTGCACTCAGCACACTTACATATTTATAAGCAAAACACTCATACATAAAATGAAAAAAAAAATTTTTAAGAAAGGGCCAGGTGTAGAGTTGTATACCTTTAAGCCCAACACTTAGGAGGTAAAGGCAGGAGGATCTCTGAGTTGGCCTGACATATATATAGCATTTTCCATGCTAGCCAGGGCTAAGTAGTGAGACTGTTTCTCCAAAACAAAATGAAAGAAAAGGAAGGAAGGAAGGAAGGAAGGAAGGAAGGAAGGAAGGAAGGAAGGAAGGAAGGAAGGAAAGAAGGAAAGGATGGAAGTAAGTTGGTTTGGATTAGTGATTGGGAACTAGGGTGCACATGGCCTTGAAAGCCTATTTGGCCTTGATTCCATCACTCAAGAAGCAGAGGCAGGTGGATCTCTGGAAATTTACAGCCAGCCTGGTCTACACAGTGAGGTCCAGGACAGCCAAAGCTACAGAACAGAGAGACCCTGTCTCTCAAAAAAAAAAAAAAAAAAAGTCTTATTTTGTCCATGTCAATGCGGTCAATGTTTCTCAACAACTGTTCAGACCTCTCCTTCAGGAAAACGTGTGTGGCAGCCATGTACTAGGTGCATTGCAGTAGACAAAGCCTTAGGCAAGAAACCTGGTTAGGAAGTTAATACAGTGGTCAGGCTGAAAGACACTGGGGAAAAGCAATAGAAAACTAGAGAAGAGGGATTGGGTACCAGGGCTATTGAATCTTGACAAATGATCTCGTCTCTTGTAACCCAGGCTGACCTTCACTTGTTTTGTAGCCAAAGGTAGCCTTCAATCTATCTCAATCTTTATATCTCAATCTACCAAGCACTGGGATTACAAATTTGTATGTGGTGCTCCACACACAGCTAAGCAATTTATGTTCTGTTGTCTTGTTTTGGTTTTCTTTGGTTGGTTTTGGGGTTATTTTTGTTTTGTTTAGTTTTGTTTTGAGACAGGGTCTTAGTGTGTATAGCCTTGGCTAACTTGGAACTGGATATAAAGGACCAGATTAGCCTCAAACTCTCTCTATATAGAGATTTGCCTTTGTCTTCCAAGTGTAAGAATTAAAGGTATTTGTCAACTAGGAATGGTAGTGAATACTGTTAATCCCAGTGCTCAGGAGGCAGAGGCAGGTGGATCTTTGTGAGTTTTTAGTCTTGCCTGGTCTACATAGTGAGTTCCAGGACAACCAGGGCTATGTAGAGAGACCCTGTTTCAAAACACCAAAATAAATATAAATAAATAAATTAAGGGTTTGTGCCACCATGCCTGTTTCTGCAAATAATTCTTAAATGTATATTTATTTTTATTTTATGTGCATTGCTGTTTTGCTTCGTGTATGTCTGTATGATGGTGTCAGATCCTCTGGAAATGGAGTTAACAGTTGTGAGCTGCCACATGGGTGCTGGGAATTGAACCCAGGTCTTCTGGAAGAGCAGTCAGTGCTCTTAACCTTTGAGCCCTTACAACCACCATGCAAATTTATTTTAATAATAAATTTCTGATCTAGGAGAACTATCAAAAATACCTGTTTGTTTTTTATGACAATGCTTTAGGGTGATTAAAAAATTTTAGGAGCTGGAATTATGGCTCAGTGGCTAAGAATGTTCCCTGTTTTTGTAGAAGAGCAGGCATCTGGAGTTGTACCCAACTACCTTTTACACTATTATCCTATTTACCTGTATTGTTTATCATTTGTAATATTTTATTCAAGGAGGTTTTATTCCCTTTATTTATTCCACAAATGTCTGTAAAACAGCGCCTGGCACATGGTTGGTGCTCAGTAGTTTCACTTTGTGAAATATAATAAAAATGAGGCACTCGCTGGAAGAAATGTGTCTAGCACTAGGTGCTGGACCTTGTCAATCAATTGGGAGGGTTAAATGAGGCAAAAGCCCATGGCTGTAACTGTTCAAATGTTATCTTCTTAATTTGAACCCATTCTAGAGAACGTTGGATTTGCTTTGCCTTTACAAAAAGTTGATTTAAAAAGAAACTTAGAATCTTCCCTTTGAAAAAATCAATTGTGGCACACCCATTCTAGAATCCAAGCCCACTCGGTTCCATAGAATCAGCAAGTGCGGCCCCGCCCTTCGCGCCTACCCAGCACCCAGAAGTCTGTGCGCCAGGAGACCCCGCCCCGGGCACAGATCGGACTTGACGGCCGCGCCGGGCCCAACGTAAAGCAAAGGGTTTCGCGACAGCTCAGACTCCACCCCTTCGGCCACATGTCGCGCAGGTCTTCCCGTCGGACGCCGCGCCACCTCCTCGCGCTGCTTTACGAACCTAGCGCGGCGGCGCCCCGCCTCCTGCCTCCGTCCTCAGCTCCCCGCCCCCTCCTGGTTTCGCGTCTCCAAGCCCGTCGCGCCCGCTATAATCACGTGATTGCCTCATCCGGGTCCTTTGCGTTCTCTCTCCCTCTCCCAACATGGCGGCCTCAGGTGAGTGAGCGGCCGAGCGTGGCCAAAGACCAGGCTCGGAAACAGCCTCCGGGCTTGGTCCGCTCCTTGCTGGAAGTGGGGGGCAGGAGGCACCGGCTCCTTTCGGACCTGGGGGCTGCGGCAGGCTGGCGGCATGGCCGCTTTAGGTTACCACCTCGGGATGTTTAGGGGGAGGGGAAGCCTTCCCCTCCCCCTCACACCCTTTTCACCCCGTTGCGCGAGGTTGGAGTAGGCAGTAATGGTGGACTCTGCCTTCAATTGGAGAAGGTGGCACAGAAAGATGTGCGGGAGGCGCGAGGCTCTCATAGACGTGAAGCACTGCGCCCGCGCCTAGGCGCGGATGAAGGAAGGAGGCGGTTGGCGCGCGGACCGGAACACATTAGACCGGGTCTCCAAGGCGCGAGGCCGTTGCGGACCTTAGTGGGGGCAGGGGTGGGGGGGCAGTTGGAACGCGAACGCGAAGCCGTGGAGGGGCAGAGGAAAGCAGCGGTGCGCGTGCGCGGCACGGGAGACGAGACGAGACGAGGCGAGGTGGAGAAGGCGCGCCTCTGAAGCATGCGCTGCTGGACTCCAGATGGGAAGCCTGGATGGACCTGGGCTTCGCTCATTTATGACCTTGTACTTTAAGCTGTAGTTGGTTTTGGAGCATGGCTTGGCCGCTGTACTCCAAGCGAATGCGTATTAGGTTTGGCCCTACTATAGTTGGGGGTACGGAACCCAGTGTGCGCCCACGTGTTAGGGAGGAGCTGCGGGGATGGACACCTAGAATCTCCTGTACCTTTTTCTTTCCACTTCTGATTCAACCAGCAGTTTTTGCTGAGTACAGACTATATGCCAGGCAGAGGTGGGGAATGAGATCGGGGCATTGCATTATATAGAGCTTCCATTTTGGGGAGTTTTAGTGTCAGAATTCAGCTTTTGCCATTTTCCCAGATAACTGGGAAACTTCCAAAAGGTCTTATCAAAAATAGTAGCAAGGAGTTCTGTGATTGTTTTGTGTTTGTTTGGTTTTTTTTTTTTTTTTTGGTTTTGTTTTGCATTTGCAGTGGACCTGTGTGAAAGCCAGTGGACTTTTAAACACCTAGTTTTAGTTTAGGAAATACTGGGTTTTGTTTTGTTTTATAGCATGACCTGTAAAAATGTACCTTTTGGATTGCTGTCTCTATGAGACACGGTCTCTATTATTTAGCTCTGACTGTCGTGGAACTAACCATGTAGACCAAGCTCTGCCTCCGGATTGTTGTGATTAAAGGCGTTTTTAACACCACGCCTGGCAACATTCAATATCTTAACCAGAAGTCTATCTTTTCTAATATTACAAGGAATTAAGGTTATGTCTTTGTGAAACTTTCTCGCTGAATTAAGATGCATTTGACCATAAGAACTTTATTTCCTCCCTCTGCATTGTTGCACATTGAACCAGAGCTTTGGGACATGCTGGGCAAGCACTCTAAGCTAAATCCCCAATCCTGGGTATAACAGCTTTTGTTAGTATAGCACTTAATTGAACAAGCCTGTGAGATCATGTAAAGAATTGGTGGTTTCTCCAGCTGAGGAAAAATTGCTCAAAGATTTGTTGAAGGTCACATTGTTTGCAGGTAGTACATCGGGGTTACAATCCTGGAAACTCCAGGCTTCTAGGCTCAGTACGATGGTAAGTTCTAAGTTGGGATTGTAGACAAAAAGTATCATCTCCAAATCACAAGAATGTGTTTTAATCAGTGAAAAAAAATTCCTTAGCCTACAGTTTAGTGTCTTAACTAAGTGAAAAGTCTAGATGAATTTCCCTCTTTTGAGATTCTTAGTGGTGGAGGACCTAGCTGAACTGGGGAGAAGGCCAGGGTTTGGGGCACTTGGTGCCAATGCTGTCAACCTGAGTTCAAAGAATCTATTGATGGAGGCAAGAGCAGGTTCCTCCTGCAAGTTGTCCTTTAACCAAACTATGTGCAGTTTCAAAAAAAAAAATTAGTTAAAAACAGAAAAAGACATCCTGGTAAGCTGTGTTTGGTTTTATCCTGTTGATTATGACCACTGGTTTACAAGGTTTCCCTAGTGGTGCCCCCTAGTGTTGTGCCCTTCACTTTCTCTTCAATAGATTGTCCTGTCCTCAGCTTCGCTTCAGTTCAGGAAATGCTGGTTGGTTTGTTACCTCAGCACAAGTTTACCTTACTTGGCCTTTAAAACGTTTGGAATTGACAGTTCTTCTATTGAGTGGCCTCTGTTCCCAGAGTTGGGAAAGGGTCTCAGGTTTTCTCTGTAAAAATACCAGATACAACCTAATCAGTATTTGGTAAAGTGAAAACATATTTGCGACAATATCAGTTTCCATGTGACCCACTTGTGACTCTAGTTTGTTAACTTCTCAGAGCTGACAGATAAATGAGGATTCTTTAAATTTCTGGGAAACTTGAACCTAGGTAGGTAATTCTTAGTTGTGTCTTTAAAAGAAGACTTAAGTCTGTAAGGGTTTAGCTGAACAAGCTAGCTCACCTGTCATCCCAGTACTCAGGAGGTTGAGGCTGGAGAACTGACATAGTTCCAGGCTATCCTGGACAAGTGAGATCCTGCCTCCGAAAAAGGCCTTTTAGTTTTTATTGTGGCTATGTGAGTTTTAAAGTGAGCTACCTCAGTTTTCTTCATTTGTACAGTTTATCTGCAAGTAAGGAATTATATGCTTGATACACCTTGCTTTAAAATTGTAGCTAGTATGTATAAGCTGTGTCTAGGACTTAATTGATATTACAGGAATGCTGTGAAGTGTTTCTTTCGTTTTACAGTGAGAAGATGTATTAATTGCTTGCTTTTACAGTGTTGATCTTCATAGTGAAACAGTTTCAAGAACTAGTTTATATGTATATAGATTACCTTTTAACAGTGTTTGTTGCTCTGCAAGGATACTTAGATCAAGAAGTCAAATGCTGAGTATTGTTAATTGAAGGAAAACAGTGTTTCAGATTGAAAATTGTGTTTACTTTAATAATAGCTTTGAATTATAATTTAAGAGAGAACTTTGTTTTAAGGAGATGTCAGAAAGGAGATGAAAGAATTGAACTGGTTAAATCAATGTATGTCCAAGACTATATTCTTGGAGAATTAATCTTTTTGTTGTTTTATTTTTTGAGACAGGTTCTTTGTAGACCTGGCTGGCCTTGAACACAGAGATCATCCTGCCTCTTTCTCCTAAGTGCTGGAAATAAAGGTATATGCAACCCACCTGGCCTCAAAATTAAAGTCTTTATTTTTAATTGTGTATGTGTCTAAATATGGACACATGCACATCAGACTTCCTGTAGCTGGTGTTGCCTGTTCTGCACTGGGTACTAGGACCTGAACTTGAGTCCTAGGCAAGAGCGGTCCACAGTCTCGACAACTTACCGATCTTTCCAGCCCCCCGTGGTTGACATCTTTTAAACATGCAAGGCCCTAGATGTTGGAAGGTCAAAGGGCATGGAGGACTTTGGTAACTGCTCAGTGAAATAAAAAGGAGTGGGACAAGCACTGCTCTCCCGCTTTAGAGTCTGCCTCTCAAACCTACTGCTTGTGTAGGACTGAGCTACTGTGAGAGATCTAAGATTTTAGTCTTGAAGACTTGCCACGTCTATCAATGATTTCTCAACTAGATTTGGTGAGGATGTTAAAGGGGGAAGTAATTACTCAAGATAGACTGAAAGTAGCAGTGTTTCTTGTAAGTGTTTTATCGATGCTCTTAGCTTATTTTGAAATAACAAGTAATGTTAATGAAGAATGAGATTTGTTTTTCTAAATTTGAGTTAAGAGGTTAGGAGTTGAGAAACTCTAATCTACAAGGTTTATTTAAGACAAATCATTTCAAGGGGTAGATTAATTCTAGATTATGCTGTGATTGTGGAAGATAAAGACTAAAATAATGTGGCTAGAGAGATGACAGTGGTTAAGAGTAGTTGGTACTCTTGCAGAGGATCTGGGTTCAATTCCCTTCCCCCACGTGGTGGCTCATAATTATCTGTAGTACCACTCACATAATGCAAACATCAATCATTAAAATGCTCATGCATGTAGTCTTTTAAAGATTGTCTACCTTGTATTGATTGCATCAAGAGATCTTATTGTTGGCTAACTCAGTGGCCTAGAATGCACAAAGTCCTTGGGTTGAATCCCCAGCACCCATCATGTCACCCTGGTTTGTTGGTGCATGCCTGTGATCCCAGTACTGAGGAAGAAGGTGGAGGCAAGAGAATCAATTCAAGGTCATTCTTGACTGCTTGGGCAGTTCGTGGTCCACTAAAGATGCATGAACAGGGGGCACAAAACTTCTACGTGTCAATTGGAGCAGAGCGAATGCTTTAGGACCCAGCCTCTGGTGAACTATTTTCAAACAGTAAATTAACTGTACTCTAACCTTAGAATTTGAGATATGGGACAGTCAACAACCGATTCAGAGGAACAGAAGGGACTAAGGATCATGTGATCTGGCTGATACACTGTCAGTTTTAGAGTCACATTAGCAGTAAGTCACTTAAAAAGAAAAGACGGATTAATAGCTGTCTTCTCTTTGTGCTTTTGCAGCGTGTTCATTTGAGCTGATCATTTCCACCTCTAACACTTGAGGCTGTTGTGTACATAATGCTGTTTGTAGCATTCATAGCAAAACAGGGCACCTTCATCTTCCAACAGTTTGTGAATTTGAGAAAGTAACTTTCTATTAAGCATTAGTGTATCAAGTTAGAATATTCTCCTGAGTTGGAAACTAGGTGAGAATTGAAAGGATTCCTGATTATTAAAAACCATGAAGCTGAAGGCAGAGACAGGCACATCTCTAAGTATGCAGCCAGCCAAGACCACATAGTGACAACTATGAAGCCTTTGTGATAAAGCAAAGCTCTTAACTTTCAGGAGAGTAACAGGCAATTCCAACCCAGTCATGTAGGATGTTCTTGCTTTGGTTAGGGGAAATTCCCCCTTAATGGTCTGGTGATGACTCTCAGTTCTAGAACTCTTGGTCCCTTGAGTTCACTGTTGACTGCTGGCTCTGAAGGTACAGAGTTCCAGTTATTTGTGTGCTTTCACATGCCACTGAGGGCAGCAGGCATTTTACCATGGCTGTGATCACTTGACATAGAAGTTAGCCCCTATTTGGTGTTGTATAGGAAGAGCCCTTTATGCGCTAGGAAAATACCTGAGGTTTTCCTTCTTTCTCTCTGGATAGATTTTAGGAGTCTTCTTTGTGATTATTTAACAAGTAGACAATACACCAAGTGCCATTAGGGACTGTTAGCAGGAGTTGTGTTCTATCTTTGTATTTAAGGAGCCATGAATGTGCTAGCATGCTAACATTTAGATTAGTTTTATCTATGTAAGTGTATTGCCTGCATGTTTGAATTCAGAAGGAGCCAGATCCCCTGGAGTTAAGGGTGCTGGGAACTGAATTTGGGTCTTCTGGGAGAGCAACAAATGGCTCTTCTTAATGGCTGAGCCACTGCTCCAGTCTTGTTAGTTTTACTTTTTGGTTCTTTTTTTCGGAGCTGGGGACCGAACCCAGGGCCTTGCGCTTCCTAGGTAAGCGCTCTACCACTGAGCTAAATCCCCAGCCCCAGTTTTACTTTTTAGAAAGCACTTTATTACAGGAATGGTAAAACAGAAACACTTGAATCTCTGAACTTAATGCTAGTTTGGTTTACATAGCAACCTTTATTCATGTTGTAAGTCATTTCTAAATTACCTTTCTTTGTTTTTTCAAGCTTTCTCTACACCAAGCTGGCCTCCTCCTGCCTCTTCCTCAAGTGCTGGGATTATAGGCATGTGCCACCACTACCTGGCTAAAAGTTTCAAATGGAACTGGAGAGTATAGTTATAGAGCCTTTGCCTTACTGTCTATTTATTAGTAATAAATGAAGGATGTCTCTATCGTAGCCATGTTGTCCAAGGGGTGTTAATGGATACCTTTCCCTTTCTATGCCTGAATATGTATACATAGCATTTAGCATTACTGTAGTTTTGTGGGACAGGATCTCATGTATCCCTGGCTAGCCTCAGACACCCTGGAGTTGAGGGTGACCTTTAACTTCTGATCTTCCTTCCTCTACCTGCTTAGTCCAGCATTTCAAGTGTATCCTGCTGCACCCAGTTTATATAGTGGTAAGGATTAAACCCAGGACTTCATGCTACCTATGCTAGCAGCTGAGCTAATTATCCCACACACACAAACATGGCCCTCCTGCTTCAGATGTTATGCCTGACTTCTTGACTTTGTGTTTTCTCCATTTTTATATCTGCATAACAATTCTTTTATGATGTGAATTCCACAGTCCAGTCATCTGGTAGATCTTTGTTGATCTCTTTAAATGTCTTTAATGGTTCAGGATGAGTCTGAAGTACTTACTTGTCGTTGAGTAATCTTTCTCTCTTTCAGCAAAAAAGAAGAATAAGAAGGGGAAGACCATCTCCCTAACAGACTTTCTAGCTGAGGATGGGGGAACTGGTGGAGGAAGCACCTATGTCCCCAAACCAGTCAGCTGGGCTGATGAAACAGACGATCTGGAAGGAGATGGTAATTCCCTTGTTATCCTTGGAACTATTGTGCTTAATATTAAAAGTTCACTGTTTTCTAGATAAAATAGTATTCCATGGTTTCTGTCATTTGTGATTGGAAAGAATCTTATTTTGTGCAGCCTGAAATTTTTTGTATGTTTTGTGGTACTGTGTTTAATCTCTGGTTGACTCTAACCAAAATGAATTTTCAGAATAATCGCATGCTAGTCCTCCCTATCTGTTGAGACTGACTAGCTAGATGTGGAGATGGGGTCCTTTGGTCCCAGCTCCCATCTGCTACTTGCTACTCTGAATGTGCAAGACTAGCCAAGAGACACATCATGACTGTTCTGTATTCCCACATAATTAGTTAATTCCTGTTTCTTTGCCTCAGCCTGTTTTCACCTCAGCTTGATGCCAGCAGCTGAGTATGCACGGCTTAGTCGATTGCATTATGATATCACTCATACGGAAAACCTAAAAGTCTTATGTTTTGTTTTTTTTGATTGGGTGTTTGGGAGTATGATCTCACTGTGAGGCTCCTCTCCCCCCCACCCCCGCCCCCCACCGTGAAGCCTTGACTGACCTGGTACCCATCGATATCTCCTGTCCTGGAGAGCTGGCATTAAGGTTTACACCACCATGCCTAGCCTTGGTTTCGGCTGGGGTGTATGTGTTTCTGCTTTTCTTTTTCTTTTTTCTTTTTTCTTTTTTCTTTTTTTTTTCGGAGCTGGGGACCGAACCCAGGGCCTTGTGCTTGCTAGGCAAGCGCTCTACCACTGAGCTAAATCCCCAACCCCTTCTGCTTTTCTTGTTATTGACTTATGTGTGTGTTTCAGAAAAGGTCTCCTATAGCCCTATCTGACCTAGATTCGTATATTTTAGACAAGGCTTCTCTCAAGCTTTCAGAGATGTGTTCACATCTACCTCCTTAGTGCTAGAATTACAGGCATGCATACCAAACCTGGCTCAGAAGGTTTTTTTCTGTAATTATTATTAGGGCTTCTTCATCAGTCCAACCACTTTCTCCCACCCTACCCCATCCCCCATAAAAACCTTATTACAAACTGACTACTTTATGTGTGGCCTAGTTTATAATAAAAATAGGAAATTTTATATAGCATATATTCTCTAAATGTTGAAACTGAATTCGGGGACTAGAATAGTTGGTTTTGTTTATTTGGGTTTTGGGGGAAGACAAACTTGGAAGAAGGTGAGGTGGTGCATAGCTGTAATTCCTGGGATTGGGAGGTAGAGACAGGAAGGCCTCAAGCCCTGTTTAGAGATGCTCTGTCTTCAAAAAGAGAGGAGGAGGGGACAGAGATCGCAAGGCCGGAAGTGCAGTGGTGGGAGTGTGAGAGCTATGGGGAGCTTGGTATATGGGGTAGAGAGGATCCTGGTCTAATGCTTTACTGTCAGTCATTGTCTGTGGCTGAGTTGCATTTTTTGTCGTAGAGCTGTGTCGCAGGCTTGTCCACAGATAACAGCGTGCTTCCTAATAAAGCTTTGAAGGATTTGGTTCGTGGCCGTCCTCAATGAGTAAAATGAGAGAGGCAGTCAAAGCCCTCAAAGGACAGCCTTTGAGTCCATGAGAACAGACCTCAGTGTTCCTTACTTTCTGTTTTCTCTCTTTGTTCACCTTTTCTTCATTTGTTTTTACGTTATGTGTAATAATACTGTGCCTGTTGAGTCCCCTGGAGCTGAGCTTACAGGTGGTTCTGAGCCACCATATGGCTGCTTGGGAATTAAACCTGAGACCTGAGTGCTCTTAACTGCCGAACCATTTCTCTAGTGTGTACACCGCCCCCGCCCGCCCCCTCCATGTTTGCTCTTGATTATAACACCTTGGAAGTATTTTCTTTTGTCTTTTGCTTCAGTGACATGGCCTTGTTTTGGCTTGGCTTGGTGTTGGCATGAATCTCTGGCTCTAACATGTATGTAGATTTGTGGGGGATGGTTTTTTTTAAGACATTACTCTGTGTACCCCTGGCTGTATTGGAACTCACTCTGTAAACCAGACTGACTTTGAACTCAGATTTAAAGGCATGTGCCACCACCACCTCCCAGAGCATGTGTTTTTTGATACAGAATCTCTTTATATAGTACTGACTGGCCTGGAATTCACTGTGAATATTGGGCTGGTCTCAGATTGAGCCAGCCTCTACCACTATACCTGCTGGATTTGGGGTTGTTTGGGAATGGTCATGACCTGTAACCCAGCTGGATTTACTCTCATTGACCTACTGTCTCTGCCATGCAGCTTCTTGATTTCCTTTGTCTGCTCTTCTGTCCTAGTGTCAACAACTTGGCATAGTAACGATGACGATGTGTACAGGGCACCTCCTATTGACCGTTCCATCCTTCCCACTGCTCCACGGGCTGCTCGGGAACCCAATATTGATCGGAGCCGTCTTCCCAAGTCACCACCCTACACTGCTTTCCTAGGGAATCTGCCCTATGATGTGACAGAAGACTCTATTAAGGATTTCTTTAGAGGATTAAATGTGAGTGTCTTTGTGTCAGACTGTGTGTGGGATAGTGAGGATAATAGCTAAATAAACCAGTTGTGGGATGGGCCACAGGAAGACAGCAGAGTACATGATGCAAAGAATACCCTCATCTTGTTTTAAGGGTTAAATTTCTATAGAGCAATGTGTCTTCTGCCCCTCAACCTCCAGGCTCTTCCTGTGTTCCTCAGGTCAGTGCATACATGCTGACGCCTTTTGTTTGCGTTTGACCCTGTTGTTTTTGTTTCTTTATTCTCTCAGATCAGCGCTGTACGCTTGCCGCGTGAGCCCAGCAATCCAGACAGGTTGAAAGGTTTTGGCTATGCCGAATTTGAGGATCTGGATTCTCTGCTCAGTGCTCTGAGTCTCAATGAAGAGGTAGAGAAATTAAGAGTTGGAATGAGGAGGGCTGGAAAGAGGGCTCAGCTTTTAGAGCGAGGACCTGGGTTTAGTTCCCAGCCCCACATGGCAGCTCGCTCACAGCCATCAGTAACTCCACGACCTGACGCCTTCCTCAGACAGACATAAACTGAGGGTGAAGGACGGGCGACCTTTAGCAACCAAAACCAAGTCACTTCTGATATCATTTGAGGTACAGTGATTTCAGTGGAATTCTAGGGAAGAAACCCAACACATACCAGATTTCTATGTCAGCTCTAGGTTTTACTTTTTAAAAATGAACTGCCTTTATAAATGCAGAGAGAAAAGTGAACTAGGTTCTATTCAAGTGTATCTTTTCAGGGCTGGGTACTAAAACTCCAGAATTCCACAGTCTAATCTACCACTTGGTATGATTGTGAATAGCTCTTAGAAATGATTGAATGTCATAATCCGTATCTGATAAGGTTAACATTCATGGGTAGAGCCAGACGTCCTGGTTCACACCTGTGCTCTCAGATCAGTGGTTGGTCAGTACTTTAAAGGTAATTTGGGAAGGGGAAGTCAGGAACTGAGCAATACAGAGTAATACTGCGTGAAAGGGCCTGGAGGCAGCAATTGTCAGTGTTCTGCTGCTGTGTTGTTGGCCTGTTTGTTTGAATAAATAATTGCTTTGGTATTTTAATTGTCTTTTCTTTGGAAGCTGGGTCTTCCTATATATTCTAGGCTAGCCTGGAACTTGGAATGACTCTTGTCTGCTTCCTGAGGGCTATAATTATAGGCGTGTTAACTGCTTAATAATTGCTTTCATTTAAGCTGACAGTTAGCTCCAGTGTATGAAGTGAGCTTTGGAAAAATAGAAGAATTAACTTTATATTAAATTCTTCTAAATTTATTTCAAAATTTTCCTTGCGTTCTTATAACTTTTTAAGCTAATGAGTCAGTTAATAGGGTCCTCTGCTCTTAGTCTCTAGGTAACAGGAGAATTCGGGTGGATGTTGCTGATCAAGCACAGGATAAAGGTAAGGATGCTGGTAGAACTGCCCAGTTTGGTGTAGTGGTCTTAGGGAGGTAGTGAGTCCTGTAATCAGTTCTCAGCCAGTTTTGTTCCTCGGGAACTTGAGGCATAATACCTCAGACGAAGGAACTCCTACTGATACCTAATAAGTACGGTCCAGAGATTCATCCTGTCTCCTTCAGATTCAAACTACTGTCTCTCCTTGGACCTTGACTCTAACTAGATCTGCTGTCTAGCAGCTTGAGCTTTAATATGATACAAATAAACATTAGTTAAAATACATTTCAGGAAAAGAATGGATCAGTTACCTGGAGAGAGCAACTGCAAGGCCTGGGCTGCTTTGGGATTCCAGTGCAATAGAAAATGGAAGCCCTGGGTGGGAAAGTGGGATGTGAAGAACCATGTGAGAAATGGTGTCTCGGGTGAGCTAACTTGTTTAGTTTCTGTCTCCAGACAGGGATGACCGTTCTTTTGGTCGAGATAGAAATCGGGATTCTGACAAGACAGACACAGACTGGAGGGCCCGTCCTGCCACAGACAGCTTTGATGACTACCCACCTAGACGAGGTGATGACAGCTTCGGAGACAGTAAGTTCAGGTTTTTTCATTGTTTCTTAGATCTATTTGACAATGGAACATTGGCAGTTAGAAGTTGGGGAACAACTTATAAATCCTCTTTGGTTTCTCTGGATTCTGGGGGAAGTTGTTTTGACAATATAAATTGATGACAAGTGCAGAAAAGGAATTTGATACGTGCCTAATTTTAAAAATCTTAACAGAAAGTACAGGCATTCTCTTTGGACACAGTTGTTAATTAGGGTTAGGACTAACTGTAGCAAAAGAGGTAAATTAAATGTTAATGTCCTTATCAAACAAGCGGGGTGGGGGGCCTACGTTGGATTCCTAGTTGCCGTGTTAAAAAAAAACAGGTGTGGTGAGGTGAGGCTAGCAGATCTCAGCACAGACCTACACACACGCACAGACATACGAAACCTGAAGGAAAGGCTAAGTGCTTACTTAACATTTCATCAGCAGGATCCTGTGTGGAGAGCAGCCAGGAACTGCTGTGTGACTGTTGCTGTGGTTAGTTTCTAAGGGAGGCTTGCAGAGAACTTAAAATTAATTTGCTTAAAAATACAATGACTGGGGCTGGAGAGATGGCTCAGTGGTTAAGAGCACTGACTGCTCTTCCAGCGGCCCTGAGTTCAATTCCTCGCAGCCACATGGTGGCTCACAACCATCTGTAATGGGATCCAATGCCCTCTTCTGGCACATAGGTGTGCACTCAGACACAGCACTTAGAAAAGATTAAATAAATAAATTTTAAGAAAAAAAAATACCATGACTACTTTATGCTGAAGACAGGATACAGAGAACCTTTTCACTGAACATTGGCAACAGTGGAAAAGACTGGACAGTGTGTTACAAGAGTGAAGATGAAATACAGCCTCATTTGTCACTCAAGTCTGAGGGTTAAAAAATCCTTATGGATAAAGGGATTAACCTGTCTTAAAATATATTAAAAAGGATCACTCCTCTCTGTCCCCACATGAGCCTATTTTCATAATAAACTTTATTGTGACAAGAAAAAAATGATCATAACAGTTTGAAAATAAAGGAATTACTTGTAGCACAATATGCATGCAATAGCAAGAATAAAATCTGAAAAAACAATTTTAAAAACAGTACTGTATTGTGTTTGTTTGTTTTTGAGGTGGTTTCACTATGTAGTCTTGGCTGGCCTGGAACTCGAGCTGCCTGCAGTGTATGTTGAGATTAAAATTGTGTGCTTATATGACACCTTAAGGTCTTATTTTTTACAAAGCAAATTCAAGTACAGCAAAAGGTGAGGAAAAATATTGTGGAGGAAGGGGTGCACTTTGAGCACAGGATCCACAGAGGCCAAAGGAGGCTTTGGATACTTGAACTAAGCCGTGTGCACCCTTGAGAGTCGAGCTACCTCTTGAGTGCTGCCAGGTTTTAAGAAGCACTCAGGTTGCCTAGCCAAGTACAAGTTTGCCTCAGCATAAGTCATGGAGGTCAGAGGACAGCTTCTGAGAGTGTTTTCTTTCCTTCATGTGGCTCCTGGAAATGGAACTCAGGTGGTCAGGCTTAGAGGCAGGAAGGAGCCTGATCTGCTGAGCGGTCTCTGGCCCTCATGCCAAACTTTGAAGCAATCTTTAGTTGATTGGTATCAAGCATAGAAAGTCCCAACTGTATGCTGTTTTGTGCTTTAATTTTTAAACATCGTATTCTAGAATTTGTTACAGAATATATAGACTTTTATCATCACCTCGCCCACACATGAAAAAACATGTTAAACCAGCAAAAGTGAATCAGGGAGATATCCTATACCTGTTAAGGGGATTGTGGGGTTGGCTTTTTGACAGAAAAAAATGACTTTCAACTCCATCCCAAGTGGTAGTGTGGTGTGATCCTGTGAACTAAACCTAGAGCCGCATGTATGCTAGGTGAGCATTCTGCCACGGGAGCTCCATTTCTAATACCATCAGGATTTATAAGTTGGTACAAGTGGTTCTGCCTTGGGAGTGTAGTTAAGACTGGATCATCATGAATGGAACTCAAGTTGATCTAGTGAGCTGCTGCACTTGTTACCTATTTTCTTTTCTTTCTAGAGTATCGAGATCGTTACGAGTCAGACCGGTATCGGGATGGGTATAGGGACGGATATCGGGACGGCCCACGCAGAGACATGGACCGCTATGGGGGCCGGGATCGCTATGATGACCGAGGCAGCAGAGACTATGACCGAGGTAGTCACAATAATACTCAGTGAAAAGCACTTCTCGAGAATTTTCTACTTTGCCTTTCCCCTATCTGTGTGACACATTTGAGATCTGTTGATAGGCTATGACTCCAGGATAGGCAGTGGCAGAAGAGCATTTGGAAGTGGGTACCGGAGGGATGACGACTACAGAGGAGGTGGGGACCGCTATGAAGATCGCTATGACAGACGGGACGATCGGTCATGGAGCTCCAGGGACGATTACTCTCGGGACGATTACAGGCGTGATGACAGAGGTACTCATCTTTCTTCGTGGAGCAAAAAACTAGAAAGATGTTTTCTTGGGTAAAGGAGGCAGCAGAGCACAGTGGGTGCTGGATGTGGATGGCGCATAAAGAGAAAACTGATCTCTTCATCTTGAATGCCTTTCCATATCCATCTTCAGTTACAATTTAACAAACAATAGGAAAGGGAAAACATTCTTCTGTTGCCCTATCAATGAGAAAGTAAAAGTCCCAGCCAGGAATTATTACTAATTTTATTAATGGTGAAATTAATTTTCAGTGGTTAACTCTGAAAATTATGCCACTAATTGCAAAAACAAAGCACTGTCACGCTCAGCTCTAACAGGTGTTAAGAGTAAACAAGCACCACCTAGGCTAAGGGATCACGATGAAAAATGGTCTTGTTAGGTGACACAGCTTGATTAAATTTTAGGTCTGTTTTGAAAGTACTCTGATACTTTGGAAAGAGAAAGAAATTGGACTACTTAGAATTTCATACAAGACTGTAAGAGCTAAGTGGGCCTGGCCTCCCTTGGCTGGGGAGACAGACGGCTTAGTCTTATCATGCCTGCCATTCAGGCAGTGAGACTGGTTCAGATCTCCAGCGCTGATGGGCATATTCACTCGTGTCTATAATATACACACCTACAACCTTCCATGTCATATTGCTACAAGGTTTTTTTAACCTGTTGGAGATGTTCGTTTTCAGACCAGATCCTTGAACACGATTCCTAAGAGTCTAGAGTCTGGCTTTCAGCAGTCACCTTCTGATGATTTGGAAACTGTTACTTAGAGTTTCATTTAACTTAGGTCCCCCCCAAAGACCCAAACTGAATCTAAAGCCTCGGAGTACTCCTAAAGAAGATGATTCCTCTGCTAGCACCTCCCAGTCCAGCCGAGCGGCTTCTATCTTTGGAGGGGCGAAGCCTGTTGACACAGCTGCTAGAGAAAGAGAAGTAGAGGAGCGGCTACAGAAGGAGCAGGAGAAGCTGCAGCGTCAGCTGGATGAGCCAAAACTAGACCGCCGGCCCCGGGAGAGGTAAGGTGTCTTCAGCCAGGGGCTTTTCCCTACTGCCAAGTCGGGCACTTGGGAAATGGGAGTAGTTACTGGTTGTCATGAAGATAATTTTTATTGGGTGGAGTGGAGCAGTCTGCAGAATGTAAGAGTGATTTCTGTACCCTCAAGTTTTCAAAAAGACTTGTGCTACACCTGACATATAGAAATTGGATGTGCTTTGGGACAGAAGTAAATAAATTGTGCCTATTGTAAACATAGGTTGACCCAATTCTTTATTCTACTTGTGTGGGTGTGCCTAAGAGGTCAGAGGACAATTTTGAGCATCTTCAGACTTAGCAGGAAGTGTCCTTACCAGGTCATCTCACTAGCCAGTCTCACATGCCACACCAGAAATCACTATGAGCCCAGTCAAGGTGCTACCAGGTGTTGCAGATGCCGGTATGACCCCTTAGCCAACTGCATTAATTTGTTATTCTCTTATTACGTAAAGTACAGAATGCTTTTTTCTTGTTGAATATAGTTAGGAATTATTTCGCATTTTTTCTGTATGTATGTTGTATTAATGTAAAAATTGGTAGAAAAGCCTTTTTATTTTCTTTTGACAGGGTCTCTGGTTCTGGCTGTCCTAGAACCTGAATGGCCTCTTGAACTCAGAGATCTACCTGCTTTTGCCTCCTAGGATTGTTGGATTAAAAGTGTGTGTTGCCATACCGGCACAAAATATATATGGGGGGGAGGATTTTTTTTAAGAAAAGCTCAACTTTCTATATGAACGACTTTACAGTTGTATTCAGAGTAGACGCTAACGTGGGACCCTGAGGTACTTAGAACAACGTATTTACCCTGCTGTTGCCTTGAAATAGTTTAAGAAGATAAGGCCATGTGATGCAGTCTCAGGGCTGTCTAATCATGGGGGTCTGTGTGGCAGAGCATGAGGACCTATGTGGGAAAGGGCTCAGCAGAGACAAGCATAAACCCTAGTGGTCGCCTGCTAGTCACTGGTCTGCTCAGTAAACTCTAGTGCAGTCTAAGGCTTGTCAGGGCTGGAGGGATGGCTTCATTGCTTAAGAACAGTGCCTGCTCTTACAAAGCCCCGGGTTTTGATTCCCCCCTCCTCCAACCACCTGTAACTCTAGTTCCAGAAGATCTCATAGTGATATCTGGCACCAAGCACATGCATGGTACACAGACATACATGCAGGCAACACACACATAAAATAAAAACAAGGTAGATAGCTTCTAAGGAACGGTTCCAAGATTGTCCTCTGGCCTGTACTCACCAAGACCATGTATTAATAGATGTTAATTTCTATAAACAGTTCTATCAGATTCATTGTGGCTTTAAGTGTCCTTTCTTTTTCTATCTCTTGTGTGCAGACACCCAAGTTGGCGAAGTGAAGAAACTCAGGAAAGAGAACGGTCGAGGACAGGAAGTGAGTCATCGCAGACTGGGACCTCAGCCACATCTGGCAGAAGTAAGTCAGACTGGGGTAGATACTGGTGTCCCTGTTTCCCAGATATGCAAACACTTTGCAGGGTTAAATTGTCTCTTTCCCATGTAGCCTTTGGTGTCCTGAAATTTTATGTGGACCAGACTGGTCAAAAGCTCCTGAGTTGTTGAGGCTGATGGGTTCTTTCCTCGAGAATGGACTTCACTGGTCTGATAACTGTCACTGAAGAGAATGTTGACCATTAGATGTCTTGTTTTTATGTTTTTAACATTTATTTTGTGGAGTGGGGTCTTACATCATGATACAGGGCCAGAGGAAAACTTGGAGCAGTCTGTTTTCTCCAGAGAGAGTTCTCGCCATTGACCCCAGCAGGTTTTAGTAACCCGCAGCCATACCTGCCATGCTAGCTTGCCAGCCCCTATTTTCTGTCTCATCAGTGTAGTTATTTTTGAGCCGCCTTACTCTGTACTGGTTTTTGACCTTGTAGTGGCATTGTTTGATGCTGTTTAGGCAACTTTAAAGTGGTGTTCTTGAGGGTAAATCTCATTTCCTTGTGTGTACTGTCGCAGTCCTGGACCACTGACTACAGCGCCCCTTCCTCCTCTCACTCACTTTGGGTTGCTGTAGATAGAGGTTCTCCTCCCTCCAAGTTTGCTTGTACTCGATGTTTTAAAACATCCCAAAGCCGAGGAGACTTGTCACTTGACCCAGCGTTGTACGAGTTTTCTGGAAACCTTTCACCTTTCTTTGTAGTAGCCCTGTAACATAATGCCGTGCTCCTTCTGCCTGGTTAAAGTGTGATGTCCGTTTGTGTAGCCACTTTGCTACTTCAGATGTAGGAGGTACCTGGCAAAGCAGGCTCCACGGTAGAGTTTTATTCAAATACAGATGTGTCTGGCTTTAGTTCCCATGTAAAGGCCTTTGTCTGCTGAGCTGAGCTGGAGCTAAGCAGTGGCTCCTGGACTTTGGTCCTGAATCCCATTCACAAGAGCATGTTATCCCCAGTTATGGCCGTCCTAACACACAGACAGACAGACAAGTTATAACTCAAAAAAAAAAAAATGCCCATTCCTTTAAAGACAAGATTGCTGTTCTTTCAATAGCTTTTTTTCCCTTTTCTGTATCCATGAAGCATTTTTCTCCAGGGGCCTGGAAACCATTGGCTTATGTGTAACTGTAGCTATCAGGAACCAGTTAGTGTCTGCTGATGGAAAAAAACATGGCGATGCCCCCTGTCCCCTGCTGCTACACTGTAGGTGGGCTCTGTATAGCGAGTCCCTCTTCCCCCACAGATACACGAAGGAGAGAGAGTGAGAAGTCTCTAGAAAATGAAACCCTCAATAAAGAAGAAGACTGTCACTCTCCAACCTCTAAGCCTCCTAAACCTGACCAGCCTCTAAAGGTAATGCCAGCCCCTCCACCAAAGGAGAATGCGTGGGTGAAGCGAAGCTCTAACCCTCCTGCTCGATCTCAGAGCTCAGACACAGAGCAGCCGTCCCCTACAAGGTGAGTGGCCTGTGACAGCAGCTGCTTAGCTGGAGGTGCCCTGAGGGAGTGTGGCCTGTGTGATATGGCAGATGAGGTTGCCTCCTGTATAATTCATACACTGTTGTCTCAAAACATGTTTTCCTGATTTTTGTTAGCCAGTTGACATCACTTTGATGGGTTAGGATCAACTATGGTGGGAGTATTTACCCCAGAAATACTAGACATGCTTTGCCCTGGGACATACAGTGTAACCCTGCTCACTTCAGTGAGTCTCTTCAGTTTTTCCCAGACTCCAGCTAACCATGCTGGATTTCCAAAGCATGTGACACTTAGTACAGAAGTGACTGTTTCGTTGTCTTTCCAGTATTCTAATATCTTAGTGTGGGATACCTACTACATTGGGAAAATGGTGTAAGCTTGTGTTTTCTGTAAAAATTGATGGCTGATGACTTGCTTTATTCCAGTGGTGGAGGGAAAGTTGCTCCAGCTCAGCCCTCTGAGGAAGGACCATCAAGGAAAGGTGAGCCCATGCCAGGAAAGAAGTAGATTTTTAATCCAGTTAAATCTTTGAGTGCAGGGGCTGGGGATTTAGCTCAGTGGTAGAGCGCTTACCTAGGAAGCGCAAGGCCCTGGGTTTGGCCCCAGCTCTGAAAAAAAGAACCAAAAAAAAAAAAATCTTTGAGTGCAAACACATCCAGTGGTGCCTTAGTCAGGGTTTCTATTTTGCACAAGCCTCATGCTCATGACCAAGAAGCAAGTTGGGGAGGAAAGGGTTTATTCAGCTTACACTTCCACATTGCTGTTCATCACCAAAGGAAGTCAGGACTGGAACTCAAGCCGGTCTGGAAGCTGATGCAGAGGCCATGGAGGGATGTTACTTACTGGCTTGCTTCCCCAGGCTTGCTCAGCTTTCTCTCTTTAATAGAACCCAAGACCACTCACATCACAACCCACAATGGGCTGGGTCCTCCCCCTTCATCACTAATTGAGAAAATGCCTTACAGCTGGGTCTCATGGAGGCATTTCCTCAAAGGAGACTCCTTTCTCTGTGAGAACCCCAACTTGTATCAGGTTGACACACAAAACCAGCCGGTACAAGGGGTTAAAATAACTGTAAAGAAGAACTCCAAGATTAAACACCTTGCCAAAGAATCTTTCTTTTTTGTTGTTTATCTAGGCAGGGTTTCTCTGGGTAGCCCTGGCTGTCCTGGAACTATGACCAGGCTGGCCTCTGCCTCCTGGGTGCTAGGATTAAAGATGTATGCCATCACCACCTAACCTAGCAAGAGACATTCTTTAATGAAAGCTGCAGTGTTTTTTCAGCTCTTTTGGTCAAGCACTTGGATGCATGTACATGGTGTATTTCAGTCATATTCATCGATGCAGCCCCGTTAGCCTCTCTACCCCTTCCCAGCCAGCTTCTACTTTCCATGGCTTTTGTGAGGGAGTGGCCTGCTGGAGTGGCTATACTAATGTTCTGTGAGCTAGCTTTTTCTGCCAGTAGAGGGCAGGAATGACTTCTTCAAAGAGTACTTGAAGCTGCCTCTTCATGGTAAAGCTTGCCTTTGTGGGGAAATTGGACAGGAATAAACGTATCTGTCCAGGTTCAAAACGTTGCCATTAGTAAACCAAGGTCACTACAGTAGGACTTTTAATGGAAAGAAAGGCCTTAGGCTGGTTTGGAGTGGGGGTAATTCCCCTTAATGAGTTCTTCATGTAAGGACAGGGAGATGGATTTCTGTATAAGCCTTGAGTTTGGTGTTGTGTTTCTCCTTGAACAGATGAAACTAAAGTGGATGGGGTGAGCACCACCAAAGGCCAGACTGGACACTCCAGCCGTGGTCCTGGGGATGGAGGGAGCAGAGACCACTGGAAGGAGTTGGATAGGTGTGTATATTTTTTCCTCACCGTTTATGAATCTGGTATCAGATGCGGGGATCTTTATGAAGTGGTTCTGGGCTTTCTCAAGTACTCCAGGTCTACCTCTGAACAAGCTAGAGTCCCGGTTAGATTTGTGGAGCTAAAGTGATGCATTGTCCTGGCCACAGTGTTGAATAGGATGCTTGTGTCTCTGCAGGAAGGACGGCAAAAAAGATCAAGACTCCAGATCTGCACCTGAGCCAAAGAAATCTGAGGAGAACCGAGCCTCTGTAAGTACCGTGCACACGCCTCTGCTGCTCAGTTCTGTGTCTGACTCCCTTTTCTTCAGTGGAAGTGAGGCATCGGTACTGTTCAGATCAGTGAGAAAAGCTAAGGTCGGCATTTGTTGTTGAAACCACCTTTCTCGGCTCCCATAAGGAGGAGATGTGTGGCTGAGTTCACTCGTGCCCCTGACCCTCCCTGACCGCTGTACCAGAACATGCTCTCCCAGAAGAATGGATGTGCCATGACATCGATGTTGTGTTTTTAGGTTTGGGTAGGAGAATCTTGGACTCTGTCCATGACCTTGTCCTCTCTCCTCTGTCACAGAAGTTCAGTTCTGCAAGCAAGTACGCTGCTCTGTCTGTGGACGGTGAGGATGAGGATGAGGGAGACGACTGCACTGAGTAGACCTCCACACCTGTGCTTTCTCCTTGTCTCCACCCTGGAACATTCAAGAGCAAATCAAACCTCTATCCAGACAAGACAAAATAAACTCACCATCTCCTGAAGACCTTTCTAAACTTTTTTTTTAATGAAATGAAATTCTTTTGCATGCTGCTGCAGCCTTTTAAAGTATTGGAGTAACTGGAGAATCACCATTGTAGCCAGAGATGCGGCTACCGCTTCTGAACAGGGAAGTTGTGTCTGATGATACCAAGCAGTTACCTGTGTGAATAGTGCCTGGGGCTCCATTCAGCAGAAATGCAGTGACAGAGAGGCAGTCACACCAGTTAGGCAGTAGAGAACGCAGGGAGAAGTGAGATTTCCACCTTCTAATTCTTATCCTAAGGTGGCACCTGTGAACCCCCACACATTACCTGAACAAACTTCCCATCCTTAGGTAGCTCTAGTCTCTCAAGCTGTTTTAGTCTCCAGGAGGCTGCCAACCCCTCTACTTTAGTTCTGACTTCAGTGGGGCCAGCCTAGGGAGAATTGTTTTTTGTTTTTTGTTTTGTTTTTTTTTTACCCCCCAAGGGGGTAGTTGGGAGTGAGTCTACAGGCCACTAACAGTAGCACCGCTTGGGGACCAAAATGAATGGGAAACTCAATCGTGGTTTGAAAAGCTTTGGGGAGGTGATCGATTATATTTTATACCAGGTAGTAAGGGAAATGGTGTGACCTCCAGTAACTACATGAATAGAGTGGTCGTTTCTGGATGAGGAAGCACTTACAGGTCGTGGGAAGTTCTAGTCTTGTGTGTCCTGGTTTTGCCCCTTCTAAACTGTCCTCTCTAGAGGTTTGAGCATATCCACATTCTTTGAAAACCTTGTCACTCTGGCCATCTCATGTTCTCCATGACACTTAGACTCCCAGAGCTGTCTCTGAGTCACACACCTCCACAGACATTGTATCTTGGCCACAAGAGCAGGGCCTGAGGACTCACTGCTTTTCCAGGCAGACCAGCTCTGTGCTTTCTTTATCTTTTGATTCCTGCCCTATCTGCTGCTGTCATCCCTGACTGATGGGCTTGGGTGGGGAATGGGGTGTAGACGGGGTGAGTTGGAGCCTTCAGCCTTCGAGTGTTTAAAGGTTTCTGTCTATAAGTTTCCTTCACTGAACCCCACACCGGTGCTTGAGTTGTCACTGCTTTTCTGCCTAGGAGGGCTGGCGTCTTTACTCCCCTCCAGAGTAAAGGAGGATGCAAAGAACTGTTGGCCAGGGTCCGAGTTCCTCGTGCAGCGCTGTAGCCTGTCTTGATGTGCACCTTTGTAGCTCAGCTCCGAGGATGGCAAGCTTCCCTGTTGTGGGTAGTCAGGTACCTGCAGACAGATGAGACCTTGGTTTTAGCACAAGTTCCTAGGCCTGCTGTGCAGGAGCATTGACGTCACGTGCTGCAGCAGTAGGCACAGCAAATTTCTTCGGTGGATTTGATTGGCTAGTAGCTAGGAGGGCTTTTGCAGAGATACCCAGGTTGAATGGGTTTTTAAACCATTGTTGTAGACAGTGAGAAGGTAGTTTGCCCTCTTCATGTCTATTTCCCTTCCAGATAGTTGCATCCAAAAGACAGCTGTTTTGTCCCACTCTCCTACTTTCCTCTGTTAAAATAAGAACAGGGGTTGACTTATGTCCCGCTCCTGAATACATGTAAAATTTGTACAAAAATATCTTCTATGAAAATGATTTGTAATCTGTAGACATTACTTGGGAGATGTCTTGAGATGTAAAATCCCATCCTTTGGGTTGAGGGTTTTTTGTTTTTCTCCAAATAAATCCAGTCTTTAAAGTTGATGGTTAATGTTGCAGTTTTTTTCAGGTACTTACTGTGCTTTTATTGTTCTCTCCTCCCTTCTGAATACCTCGCCTCTCCTCTCCCCATCTCCACTCCTTCAGTTGTGCACAGCAGGGTAGGAGCTGTTGTACGGCAGGGGGGCAGGCTCATCAACAGCGGATGGAAATGGACCTCTGTACATGAAGCCCACGGCTTGCTGTCCTAGTTAACTTGCTCCAACCCCGAGGTTTCTGCCTAGTGTCAACACTGCAGGCTGTGCCTCCTTGTGGTCCATGAGACCAAGTTGCTATGGGGCACTGATACAGAAACCACTTCATGGGGCTGGGGATTTAGCTCAGTGGTAGAGCGCTTACCTAGGAAGTGCAAGGCCCTGGGTTCGGTCCCCAGCTCCAAAAAAAAAAAAAAGAGACTTCATGAGATACTTCAGATTTAAGGTAGTTACCCAAAGCTGGTCATCACTGAAAACGAAAATGGGTTAGGATAGGCAACCTCTAGCATCACGGGGAACTGGAACACATCTGAGGGACTTGTGTCCAAGATAGGGATGATGTGATGCAACACTGGCTACTGGCCATCAAGGCAGCTGCTTCTCTAGGGTTTGGTTTGGTTTGGTTGGTTTGATTGGGGTTTTTTGCTTTTTGTTGAGAAAATGTGTCTGTATCCCTGGCTGTGCTGGATTGACTCTCCATTGCCTGACCAAAGCCAAAACTGGCAGAACTGGGTTGGGATCCATGTGTGGCTGTGCTGTGGGAGCTTTTCAGTGCAAAAGGCTTCCCAGGCTTTACCTCAGAAGCCAGTCAGTCCCTGGCCTTCCAGCTGCGAGCAGCCAGCATCTGGCAAAGGGGAAACAGACACAAAGAAGAGAAAGATGGTCGAGTCTGTTCCAGGAGTGCCCTCTAAAGAAGCAAGGCCATGTATCATGACCACATGTACATAACCATGTATGGCACCTCATATCTGCAAAGACTAGTCAGTCCTCACTGCCTACCTACCTGCCCACCTCATCTGGCAGAATGCAAAAAGGACATGACAGACTTGATTCTGGGCTAGGCACACTGCTGCAGTTTCTCCACAGAACCAGGCACCACTCTGGAATCCAAGGCAGTGAAGTGTTAAGTGCCTCACTAGCTCCAAGCATATACTCTAAGGAAGAGACCGAGCTCCACATCTGCATCTGGGAAACAATTGACAAATAAGCTCCGTTTCTCAGCAACCATTAACCCCCCCAGGGCTACAAGGGAAGGGGACGTGCCTTCTCGCCCCCACAAAACAAAGTTTGCAAGAGAATTCTGTTCCCGCCCAGCTGCAGCAACCCAGCTGCAGCAACCCAGCTGCAGCAACCCAGCTGCAGCAACCTCCTGGTTGGACAATGCTTGCTCTGTCCTCTGCCAGGAGGTCCGCCTCTGAAGTTGGTGCTACCCCTTACCCCATACTGCTGCTCCTAGTTCCTAGAGCCCAGTGCTCTTCCAGCCAGGAGAGCCCCACACTCTCAAGATCCACCTCAAAAAATCCAGTGCATCCATCAGTCATGGGCATGAGATCTCAGGCTGTGGAGGAGGGAGTTCCTCCATCAGTACCGAGATGGACTTCTTTCTGCATTGTCAAGGTAAGAACATCCTTGTGAAGGGAAGTCAGTGGGTGTCCACCTTTACCCATAGTGCCTGGTTTTCTCCTGGGTGTTAAAAGAGCTAGCTGCAAAATAAATAAATAAATAAATAAATAAATAAATAAATAAATAAATAAATAAATAAATAAATAAATAAATAAAAATAAAAAAAGCTAGCTGCAGGCATCAAGCAAACATTTTCATATTCCATGCTAATTACATAATCTAATCTTGCCAAAATACACAGCATGACCTTCAGCCTTGCCCTTTCCCGTGAGCCTCCAATCCTTGCCTCTCTCAGGCCCTTCATCCAACTCTCACTTCACTGCCGGGGCAGCCTTCGCTCCCTAGTGCCGCTCCAGCTCCTCCGTAGTCCCTTGGGACGCTGGCTGCTGTAAAAGTGCCCACTGGACAGTGAGATCCACCAGCCACGCTTCCCAGCCGCTTCCCGGCTTCCACATTGGAATCAGGTGCTCCATTCTTCAGTAATCACAGCCAGACCGCCCAAGCCCAGCCTTTGCCAGAACAGGAGAAAGGATAAGTAGAGAGAACTCTGCTGAGAGATGGGGCAGGCAGGCCCAGAGGGCTTGAGCAGACAGTGCTGCTTTGAGCACCTACCCTGGCGCTGAACTCTTGGCACTTCCCACTTCTCGGCATCGAGATACCCGGCTCCATCAATTTCCATCATGGAAATTCCAGTGGGGCGGGTAAGAGCAGAACAGTTTAGGATCTGCTAAGGAATTCTGGGAACGGGGAATGAAAACAGGTTCTAAGATTCTAGGACCACGTCCCTACTCTCACCTTCGCTCCTTCAAACTAACACCATGGTCCATAGTTTAATTCCAGACGTTCCTATCTAATATCAGATTTTAAAAGAATGGAATGAAGTTACACCATCAAAAGAACTTCCACTGAGAAGACTTCAGAACACCGGGGCGATGACTAAAGCAGTTGAGGATCAGGAATCTTGAACCTGCTGTGGGTCCTCAGCTCTGAGTCCTTTGGGAGAAGTGACAGAAAGCTCCAGGAAGCGTTCTCTTAAGTCCTGGGACACCAGTAACTGTAGGTGTCTAAGTCCGATGCCCCAACCAGCCAGGCCTAGTTTGGACTAGGGTCTGTAAAGAGGCCTCTGTGTCCACCTTCCTTTAGGAATCTATGCAGCTCACGCGTTTCTCCCTGTTCTGTCCCTCTGGCCTCTCCTCGGGCCCTCTGCAGCCTCTCGATCTGAGGATTCCCGGAGCTGTCTTTCCCCGTGCGATCCCTCCCGGGGTCCGGCTGTTGCTCAGTCTGGGAGTCTCAGCCGGAGCCTGCCTCGGCGCGCCGAGCCGCGCACGGGGAAGGACAGTGGGAGGAGAAGAGGGGAAAAGGAGGCGGCGCGGGCGGGGAACGGGTGGAAGGTGGCGATTGGAGCCCGGAAAGAAGGAGGGAGCCGGAGGGCGGGAGGAGGCAGCGGGCGCAGGGCGCGGCGGGAGGGAGCCAGCTGAGCGCCCATCCCGCCGCCGCCGCCTCCGCGTGTCGCGGCGCGGCTGGCCGGGATGGGCTGGCCCGGGGGCGCCCCCTGCTGCTGCCCCAGTCCGCCGCGCCCCCGGCCCTCCGGGCGCCCCCAACAGGTGAGTGGCCGCGCCACGCCGGGCGGGAGCGCGGGCGAGCATCGGCCCTCTGCGTCACACCGCGCGGTCCGAGCCAGGGGCGGGCGCCAGGGGGCGCGGAGCCAATGGGGGTCCGGGAGCATCGGGCGCGGCGGGAGCCCGAGGCTGGGACCGCGGCCCGCGCTCTCCTCTCCCAGTCACGGTGAGCTAGGGGGCAGCTGAAGATAACCAGAGGTGACCAGGGGGCGGGGCACGGCTGTGGTCCTAGCTAAGGCCGCCACGCCTTCCTGCGTCCCACTGTGCACTACTGTTGGCTCAGGCCACTCTGCGTATCTCTCTAGCTGGAGCCACAAGCGCACTTTGAACACAAGATGCCCGAGGCAGCTGGCAGCAATGTTGTGGCCCTGGCCTGGCATGCAAGCTTTTTCCTCTCATTTTCTCTATCTGGGGACGCTAAGGCAGAATACAGACACAGATGAAACCCTATTAGCCCTTTTCTACTTCTGCCCTGCCTAGATACCCCCTAGGTCCCTCTGGACACACCCTTGAATCCTACCTCCCTTTCCCTCCCTCCTTTCCTGGGCCTCACTCCTCTGTGGCCCAGCTCCCAGCTTCTCATCCAACCACAGCTATTTCCAGGAAGGAGGGGTGTGTGGGTGGGTGGAGGGGTTTCTCCAAACAAACCCAAGGCTTCAGAGTGAGAGGGGGCCCTGCTGGGGAGAAGCAAAAAAAGCTCTGGAATATTCCAGGCAGGAGGTGGGAGGTGAGGATCCATGGGATCTGGTAATGCCGCCCTCCGTCCCTCAGGCATAATTTGCTCTCAGCTCCTTTCAGAAATACTCCACACTCCCTGCGGCAGGGACACGGGGAGCCAAGTGGACACTTATTTTCTAGATCTGGGTGGGCAGTGTAAGTTCAATGAGGGTAGAGGATGTTTGGGGACCTGTTCCAGAGGAAGAGACTGACAGTCCCACCAGAGGCTGCAGAAGTAGGCCTGTGTACCATAGGAGCAGAAGGGAAAAAATGGATCGGGGAAGGCACTGCAGTGACCCATCTCCCCCAGCAGGGCTGGGTGCTGAATCAGGACAGCCAGTCGCCCACCTGGCCATCAGCCTGGAATGTCCTGGGACACAGCCAGAACTCAGGTGGGGACTGCAGAGCCAGGGGCCCTCTCCAGTTACAGGACAGGGCCCCACCCCTTGCCACTCATGCTACATTCTAGCCAGGGTACGGTGGTGACAGGCTTCCTAGAGAATTGGAGCATGCAAGAAGAGGCATCGGACTTTTCAGTCTAACAGGTTTTCTTTAGTGTCCATGGGAGGATTAGACCCGCCCTTCATGTCAGGTGGGCATGAGGCAGAGGGGGAGACTCCTGTGGAACCCTGCAAGAGAAGCCAGAGCCAGAGGAGTTACCACGGAGACATTCAGTAAATACCATGCACATGAGGGTGACATTCTTTCAAGTGACAGCTACGGCATTCCAAAGGCTGCTGTCAAGGGCTTGGGCTGAGAACCCCCAGGCCGTTGACCCTTGTTTTAGGAAGGTTGTTCCATCCTTTCCAAGGCCCCATCATCCACCTCCTTCCCTTGACTCCTGGGACAGGAAGTTGGCCCTATTCCCAGGAGGGAAGCAGGAGGCCCTAGAGGGGGGTGGAGTATGTGTTGGGAGGGGGCCTCCTGTCCAGTCCTTGGGTCCAGTGACAGCCACAGAGGAAGGAGAGACCCGCCAGAAGAGCCATGAAGGTAGTGCTCAGCTTTCGATGGGTGGGTGGGGTCCCCGGTAGAGCCTCAGGTGCAGGGTCTGGGAACTGAGCCTGGAACTGTGGGTTGTATCTGGGGGGGAGTAGCTGCTGAGGTCTTCAGGAGGAGCCTCCAATGCTCTGGGTTACAGCAAGTGGACCACTCCTGCAAGCGGTTAGCCCTCCTGGCTGGAACTTGGCGTAGAGGAGAGTACTCCAAGATCCTTTTCTGTCTGACAGGGAAGTTAACCTTCATCCCTAAGTTTCTTTCACCCTGAGGATATGGAGTGCTGGGCTATCAGGGGTACTGGTTCCCAGCAACACTCCCTTCCCACAGGAAGTCCCAAGGGACCATGAGGGTTCAGGCTAGAGACTGGCTGGGGACACAGTGTTCTCCACTGGCCCTTGAGCCCTGCCCTGAGACCTGAATTCCCACCCTGCGCCACTGGCTGATTCCAGGGCTGGATCTCAGGACCACAGACCCCTGCATGCGGTGGCCCACTGGGTGGGAGGCAGCACCAGAGCTCGGGAGAGCCAAAGATCTTAGGCTGACACTCCCAGCAGGGTAGATCCTGGGAATCTGATCTCCTGGCCTCCCCCACATCCTCCCCCACCCCACTTCCTGGAGCAGCGACCTGCCCCCTTCCCGCCTGCACTTCCCTCCACTTCCAGGGCCAGGCTTCTCCACACACCAGCCAGACAGCCTCCCCTCCACCCAAGGGAAGCGGCTGCCTCGGCCAGGCTGCTTCCAGGAAGCCCCGGGCCAGGCCCCAGCATTGTTCAGGCCCAGCAACCAAGAGCCCAGCCAGCCAGACACCATGAAGTCCAGCGGCCCTGTGGAAAGGTTGCTCAGAGCCCTGGGGAGGAGGGACAGCAGCCGGGCCACCAGCAGGGTAGGAATGCCCACCAGCTGGGCAAAGGTGGGACAGGGTGGAAGTTCGGACAAGGCAGGAGGGCCAGGATTCAGGCCAGACCCTCTTCCTAGTTTCAGCCTCTTCTCCCACCCCTTCCCCTGCCTCAGCACCCCCTCCTCTTTCCCCTGGCTCCCCATGTGGCTAGGGTAGCAGTGTGATATACCATCTGTCTTGCTTCTTCTATGTGTTTACTGGCTTGAGCCTGAATAGGCCCCGAGGGTTCAGCTAAGAGCTGAAGCCCTGACCTCCCGGGAAAGGTAGGGGAAGAAAGCAATGAAAGGCAGGGAGTTTGCCTTCTACTGATGTAATCTGCACATGACATCATCCACAAGTGTGTCCAAGTGTCCTGGTGGGTCTCACCTCCAGTCCAGAGGAGTTCTAGGACAGTTACCGGACCAAAGCTGCTCCCATGTTGTTGTCCAACCTTGTCTAACCCCCCTTCCCCGTTCTTTTCCTCTCCACACTGTGGTGGGCAGATCCAGGGAGAGGAGGGAACAGCAGGAGCTTGAACACAGGGATGAAGACCTGTGCAGAAGCGCCCCCCCCCCTCTGTGGCATGAGGGAGATTGTCCACAGACACTGGAGGACAGGAGAGATGAATTGGGGTGGGAGGGGTCAGAGTAGCAGAGAGAACTTTTAGTGAGTGAGGACTGAGGGGGACCTGGACAACCTGTGGCATCCCAGCCAGTCACTGACCTCACTACCTGGGGCGGGGGGTGGGGGGTGGCTCGGGCATCCAGAGAACCTGGCCGCCCCTGTCATAACATGCAGAGGCAGTGAGACAGCTGCTGCACATCTGTCCCTGCCGCCATTCTTCCTTCCAGCATTGCCACCCGAGTCTTAGACAATTGCAGCCTGCCATCTCCATGCACAAGGAGTAAACATGTTGTTCTGACTGTGGGGGAGGGGGCCGAATCAGCTGCCGGGAGCTTAGAGCCCTTGAGAGTCAGGGGCTCAGGACTGGCTGCAGTCAGTCTGGGTGTTATGGGACAGCGCTTGTGTGTCTGGGCCGGCCTGTCAGCTCACAGAATATGAGCCTCATGTGGGGAGGGCAAGAGGAGAGGAGAGTCAGACCCCCTCACTCAGCGAGATTCTCAGAAAGCCCTCGCATTTGAAGTGGGGGTGACAAGGACATCACATAGCTCCTCCACGTGAGGAGGCCTGAGTAAACCCTCAGGGAGGAGTTAACCCAACCAAGGTGACGCAAGGGGTCACATTCCAAGCCCTGTAGAGGACAGGCCTCATGACTACCCTGGAACAGCTGTGGCCAAGTGTGCCTTAGAGTTCAGAGACTTTTGGCTGGAAGAGAGGGATGCAGTCGCTCTAAGGAAAGGTCCCTGCCCAGCCTTGGAGATGGGCCCACTAGGAACTCATAACCCTATTTGTCTGTCATCCCTCTCGCAGCCTAGGAAAGCAGAACCGCACAGCTTCCGGGAGAAGGTTTTCCGGAAGAAGGCTCCAGTGTGTGCAGTGTGTAAGGTGACCATCGATGGGACCGGTGTCTCGTGCCGAGGTGAGGGGCTCTTGCTGTTCTTATGGTGTTGAGCCCTCCAGTAAGCACTTCTGTGCTGTGTGACTCTAGCTCTAGAGACCGGCAAATTCAGAAACAAATGCCCTCAGTCCCCTTGACACCCACCTTGCCACCGCCCAGGAGATTTGTGACCACCTTCCCATCCTTTTGTGACTAGGGGCTTCCCTTCCTCCTCCTCTTCCTCTTCCTCCTCCTCCTGTTCCTCTTCTTCCTCCTCACCTCTATTCATCTTAGACCCCAACCTCTGGCCCTCTTCCCTGCTGACAACCAGCTCTGTTCTTCGACTCCAGTGACCCAGTGTACTAGGGTCCCAGGGTTGGCTTCCAAGGCCTGGAGGACTAGAGGACAGCTACTTTGACTGTTCCCATAGCCTCTGCTAACCTCTATCCTCCCCTTCCTTTCTCTAGTCTGCAAGGTGGCCACACACAGAAAATGTGAAGCAAAGGTGGGTATCCAGTCCTAGCTAATGGGGGACGGTGTCTTTCCCTGCCCAAACAGGTTTCTTCAGCCACACTGGCATCGTCTTCCACCCAGTCCCCTGTCACTCCTGGAGACCCCTTCCTGGGTGGCAGAGGTGTTGTGTTGGGCTCTTTAAGAACCACCCTACTCCACCCCTGGAGGGTTGGCCCAGGAGGGTGGACAGTGAGACAGCGTTTGTCTTGGTGCTGTGCCCGGGCTGCAGCTGGCGAGAGGATGGGGGGGGGGGTGAGTTGTGGGGGAGGAAGGGCGGGGTGGATAGAGAGGGAGCAGGATTTCAGAGACCAGGCACCCGGATGGGCCGTGCCTTCCCTCTGAGGAAGGGTCCTCAGGATGCCTGAGTTGGTCTTATCCTGGGTGGTGATGGCTGAGCCTGTTTGGGTATACCCTGTAGGTGGTACCCACTGTCCACTGAGACCCTGAGGCAGCCCCCCATCTCTGAGGAACGTTCCTGGTCCTCCATCAGTGCAGGGGATAGTCCCAGGGCCTCAAGCTAGCTTGGGGGAGCTATGTGCCCCATGGGTGGGGTCTCAACGGTGAAAGAGGCTAGTGTCCACCCCTGGCCATTGCCTGGCTGGCTGGCTCTATATATAACTCCTGTCCTGCAGCTGGATGAATGGGGGTCTGTGTGGGCAGGGGGCTGAGAGCCAAGAGCAACAAGCAGGGGGCCTGAGGGGTGGGAGACCGAGAGGCAGAAACAAGGCTCCCTTAAATAGAGGAACCTCAGCTAGAGCTTGTGCTCATCAGGTGACAGGCCCTGCATCTTCCTCCCTGAGGCTGAGCACCCCGTTTCACCAGCTCAGCCTTAAACTCCCACCTCTTTCCAGGTGACTTCATCCTGTCAGGCCTTGCCCCCCGCGGAGCTGGTGAGTGTGCTCAAGGATGGGGCAGGGAAGGCAAGGAACCTGACTAATATCCCGGGGTCTGGTGGTCTCAAAGTGGGTCTCCAGGTTATGTAGTACTGAATGCTGTGGTTTATTGGTCAGTTATCCTCAACAGATGACTGTCGGAGCCCTTCGTTGTGACTGTCTTCTAGGGCTGGTTGGGGACTAGAGTCCTGTCCCCAGGGAGTGGACACTGACATGCGCTCCCACCCCGCCCCCAGGTCCAGACTGGTCCTTGCCCCTGCCCTAACCACTCCCATTTCCTCCCCCACCTCCTCACTCTAGCGGAGAAACACAGCCCCAGTCCGGCGCATAGAACACCTGGTAAGGGATGCTAGGAGCCTGAGCGGGAAGGGGCGGGCGTGTGGGTAGCTCTTGGAGTAGGGACCTACATTTGCAGAAGACCACGGTTTGTAGAACTTTTGACCCGGAAGCTTAGAAGCGATGCATCCAAACAGTTGTCGGCATACGGTTTCTCATCCACCAGGGGTCCACCAAGTCTCTGAACCACTCAAAGCAACGCAGTACTCTACCCAGGTGAGTGAGGACGCCCGGTGATCCCACGTAGGCACTTTCCACTGGACCGCTACTCAGCTTATGGCAGTGGCCGCCAATAAAGCCCCCAGGACAGTACTCCCCCTCCGGGCCACCCACCCTAAGGACCTAATAGGTCGCCCAGAGCTCCCCAGGATCCTTAGCCCCTGGGCCTCCACGCTTCTCTGTTCTCTAAATCGGCTTTGCGTCCTCTCCCAGGAGCTTCAGCCTGGATCCGCTCATGGAGCGTCGCTGGGACTTGGACCTCACCTATGTAACAGAGCGGATCCTGGCCGCAGCTTTTCCTGCACGACCAGACGAGCAGCGACACCGAGGCCACTTGCGAGAGCTGGCCCATGTGCTTCAATCCAAGCACCGAGACAAGTACCTGGTGAGAAGCGGGTGGGCCAGATCCAACCAATGAGAGGGCTGGGAGATTCAAATGGGGCGAGGCTACTGTTTGCCCATCAATACCTGAGATGGGGCTGGAGAGGGGGCGGTGTTCGCGAGCAGGGGCGGGGCGGGGCGGGGCCGGAGGTTAGCCAGTCACCGCAGGGTGCAGAGAATTCAGCTCCAGCGGATTACAATCTTACTATTTTTAGAGCAAGATGCTCGATGAGGGTTCACCTCCAGCACCTGCATCTCAAGTCACCGTCATCTAACTCTGCCCTTTATTTCAGCTCTTCAACCTTTCAGAGAAACGGCATGACTTGACCCGCCTGAACCCCAAGGTAGGAGGGAAATGGTCTGTTTGCCGTTTATTCCGAGCCAACCTTGTGAAAAGGCTCTGCCTCCTTGTTGACATCCACTTTTCTCACACTACTTAAGATAACTAAAAACGAGGTGCTGGGGTTATCAGCCCACAGTATGGCGGAAAAAAGTGTCCAAGCTACTGTGGACAACTACTAAGTTTGCGCCTTGCCCCCAGGTCCCTGTATTGTATTCACATCTTCCTCCCTTTGTTACACACACACACACACACACACACACACACACACACACACACACTTGTACTTGTACTTCCCCAGGTACATGACTTTGGCTGGCCGGAATTACATGCCCCACCTCTGGACAAGTTGTGTTCCATCTGCAAAGCCATGGAGACGTGGCTCAGTGCCGACCCTCAGCATGTGGTCGTGTTATACTGCAAGGTGAGCCAGGACCTTGGGGTAACAGAGCTAGGACAACCTCAGCCTAAAAGTTGCAGGTTCCCCATCTCCATCTCTTTATCTCTTAGGGTAGCAAAGGCAAGCTTGGAGTCATCGTCTCTGCCTATATGCACTATAGCAAGATCTCTGCAGGGTGAGTTGCCCTGCTTCAGTGACCCCTCCTCGTCCGGCCCTGTCTGAGCTTTTTTCTCCTTAGTCAGACTATACACTTGGTACGGTACTGTCTATCTCCAGCTGTGGGCCCAGCACACCACAGCAGAGGAACTGGGCTAGTTTCTTAGGGCCACCAGCTAAGTGCCATAGACTAGCTTAAAATAATATAGCTCAGTTGTCTTACTGTTCTGAGATAGTAAAAGTCCAAAGTCAGTGTCAGTGGGGCCACACTCTCTCTCTGGGACTCTAGGCGGACTCCTTCCTTGCCTCTTTCCAGCTTCTGGTGGTGCCTGACAGTCCTTGGCAGTTCTTGGCTGGCAGCGGCATCCCTCCACCCCCTGCTTCCGTCATCACGTGGTGTTCTCTTTGCGCGCCTGTTTCTGTCTCTCCTCTTCTAAGGATCAATCACCCTAATTAAGGACCCACCTTGCTCCTGTATGATCTCATCTTAACCTATCTAACCACATCCGCAAAGACCCTATTTCTAAATAAGGTCACATTTGAGGTACATTTCTCTGGGGGAGGGATACAGTTCAACCCATCAGGTTGTCTAACTGCCTCCTTTTAAAAGTGAGGAAAGCCAGGTTCAGTTGCCCAAGGCCCAACAACTGGGCTATGCTGGAGGGTCTCTAGCTCTCTTCACCACCACTGGGAGTTCCTCTGTACAGAGAGGTTCCTCCTTTCCTGGGGTTTAAGAATGGAAGGCAGGGGGTTGGGGATTTAGCTCAGTGGTAGAGCACTTGCCTAGCAAGCACAAGGCCCTGGGTTCGGTCCCCAGCTCCGGAAAAAAAAAAAGAATGGAAGGCAGGCGATCTTCCTAGAAGTGTATGAGTGACAAGCAATAGCATAAAGGTGATATATACATATATATATATATATATATATATACATACACACACATATATATATGTATATATATGCGCTTAGTTTGTAATTGTTCAAGTGATTCATGGGAATACAAGATAAGGCAATTTAAACTTTTTTTAAAAACTTAAAAAAAAAAAAAAAAAGAATGGAAGGCAGGAATGGGACCGGTCCTTAACCCCCGACCTCCCCTGCTCTCCCCAGGGCAGACCAAGCGCTGGCAACCCTCACCATGAGGAAATTCTGTGAGGACAAGGCGGCCATGGAACTGCAGCCCTCCCAGCACCGGTGAGCACCCCAGTGGGGAAGGGCTGACTCTCCCTCTCAGGTAGCACACCTGAATCCCACAGTGTACGGGAGCCCAGTGAGCCAGGCCCTGTGCCAAGTTCTGGGAAGTCAGAACAAACAAGGTCAGGCTCCCGTGGTATTTATATGCTAGTAGAGTAGAAGGCAAGAAGCCATGCGTAAACAGACTAGATCGTTCTGGCTGACAGTAAGGTCTGTGACAGGAATAAAGCAGAGGCTTGTAAGACTCCACAGGATGCGCAGGGCTTGCCTCCTTGAAGTTTAGAAGAGCCTTCTAGGTCTCTCAAGAGCTGCCAGGTTGGTGTGAGGCGCCCTCTAGAGGAAGACACTGATGTTTTCTTGGCACTCCCCACCCTCCACCCCCTCGCCAGCTATGTCGGCTATTTCAGCGGGCTGCTGTCAGGCTCCATCAGAATGAACAGCAGCCCTCTCTTCCTGCACTATGTGTTTGTACCCGTGCTGCCAGCCTTTGAGCCCAACACAGGTGAGTCCCCCCGGGCTGTATCCCATGGGGATAGCCACCTCCTACCCCACACCCCTCATGGCTTCTTCCACCCCTCCAGGCTTCCAACCCTTCCTCAAGATCTACCAGTCTATGCAGCTGGTCTACACATCTGGAGTCTAGTGAGTGCCCTGCTCCCAGGCCCTGACATCAGCTTGCTTGCCCAGTCTTTCCAGGCCCAACCTTCTGGTTCCAGTCGGAGAGGCTGACAGTGTCTAGCTTTATGCCCTCCCTTCTGCCTTTGTGCCTCTGACTTCTGCCTTGTCTCTACCCAAAGCCACATCACAGGTCCAGGGCCCCGCCAGATTTGCATCAGCCTGGAGCCAGCCCTTCTCCTCAAAGGCGACGTCATGGTGAGGGGGCTTGTAATACTGAGTGGGGATTGCAACGGGGTGGGAGGCTTCTAGTCATGTAGGCAACTGGCAAGGCCTGTGTCTGAGTTAGGGTTTTACTGCTGTGACCAGACACCATGACCAAGGCAACTCTTATAAAATCAACATTTAATTGTGACTGGGCTTACAGGTTCAGAGGTTCAGTCCATCATCATCAAGGCGGGATCATCTGAAGGTTGCTAGTGGAAGACTCCCTTCCAGGCAGCTAGGAGTAGGGTCTTAAAGCCCACACCCACAGTGACACACCTACTCCAACAAGGCCACACCTCCAAATAGTGCCACTCCCTGGGCCAAGCATATACACACCATCACAACCTGTAAGCCAGAGCAGAGGCCCAAAAGAAAACCCCACCCCTGCTATCCCAGGAGAGTTCATGTTGAGGCTGGGGCACAACAGAAGCGGTGGCCAGTGACTAGGTGGCCCTTGGGGTAAAAGTGTAGGTAAGGCAAATCGGAAATGACGGCCTGACCCCAGCCCCCTGCCCTCCTTCAGGTGACCTGCTACCACAAGGGTGGTCAGGGGACAGACCGGACCCTTGTGTTCCGAGTTCAGTTCCACACGTGTACCATCCATGGGCCACGGCTCAACTTCCCCAAGGACCAGCTAGATGAGGCCTGGGCTGGTGAGTCAGAGGCCAAGGAAGTGGCAGTTGGGTAGGGTAAGGAAAGCCAGCGAGGCATGGCTCCTCACCTCCACCCCCTCTACAGATGAGCGGTTCCCTTTCCAAGCCTCGGTGGAGTTTGTCTTCTCCTCCAGCCCTGAGAAGGTCAAAGGTAAGAGTGGGAGCTGGGTGTGTTGAAGGTGTTGGGGGGGTCCCCAACTCCTCAGTAACCCCATGGCTTTCCCCAGGCAACACCCCACGGAATGATCCCTCTGTCTCAGTGGATTACAACATGACAGAGCCTGCTGTACGCTGGGACTCCTATGAAAACTTCAACCAGCACCATGAGGACAGTGTGGACGGTGTGTGGGGTGGCGGGGCAGATGGGAACTGTGTGGCTAGTGGGGAGAGGCACACTGAGTGTCAGTACTGTCCCCACTCACAAATTCCTTTCTGCTCAGGCTCCTTGGCCCACACAAGGGGCCCCCTGGATGGCAGTCCTTATGCCCAGGTGCAGCGGGTCCCCCGACAGACACCACCGGCACCTTCTCCAGAGCTTCCCCCACCCCCGATGCTCTCTGTCAGCAGTGACTCCGGCCACTCATCCACACTTACCACAGAACACACAGCAGAATCCCCTGGCCGGCCGCCCCCGACTGCTGCTGAGAGACAGGAGCTAGATCGTCTGCTGGGAGGCTGTGGAGTGGCCAGTGCGGGCCGTGGTGCTGGGCGAGAGACAGCCATCCTAGATGATGAAGAGCAGCCCTCTGTGGGTGGAGGCCTGCACCTTGGGATGTATCCGGGCCACAGGCCTGGCCTCAGTCGCCGCTGCTCCTGCCGTCAGGGCCTCCGGGAGCCTTGTGGGGTCCCCAATGGGGGCTACTACCGACCTGAGGGAACCCTAGAGAGACGAAGACCACCCTATGGGGGCTATGAGGGACACCCCCAGGGCTACACAGAAGCCTCTGTGGAGAAGAGGCGTCTCTGCAGGTCACTATCAGAAGGACCGTACCCCTATGCACCTGAGCTGGGGAAACCAGCCAATGGAGACTTTGGCTACCGCCCAGCAGGCTACCGGGAGGTGGTGATCCTAGAGGACCCCGGAGTGCCTGCTTTATGCTCATGCCCTGCCTGTGAGGAGAAGATGGCACTGCCCACTGCAGCCCTGTATGGACTGCGACTAGAGAGAGAGGCTGGAGAGGGGTGGTCCAGTGAGGTTGGCAAGCCTCTCCTGCACCCAGTGAGGCCTGGACACCCATTGCCTCTGCTGGTGCCTGCCTGTGGGCACCACCATGCTCCAGTGCCTGACTATGGCTGCCTGAAGTCACCCAAGGTGGGTGAGGAAGGGCATGAGGGCTGCTCCTATGCCGTGTGCCCTGAAGGCAGGTACGGGCATCCAGGGTACCCTGCCCTGGTAACCTATGGCTACGGAGGAGCAGTTCCCAGCTACTGCCCAGCATATGGCCGGGCGCCTCACAGTTGTGGGTCCCCAAGTGAAGGCAGAGGGTACCCCAGCCCTGGTGCCCACTCACCACAGGCTGGTTCTGTGTCCCCGGGAAGTCCACCCTACCTGCAATCCAGGAAGCTGGGTTATGAGGCTCCTGCCGAGGATGGGAGAGACAAGTACTCACTTCCTGGGCCCCTGGCCTCAGCAGGACCCTTGGCTTCTACAGGTGAGGAACCTCGAGTGGGAATGTCCAGAATGGAGAGGGTTCTAAATGCTGCTGGGGATGCCATGGGCGGGGAGTGGGGGGAGCTGAACCAGACAGAAAAGCAGGCTCCTGTTCACATAGCTCTTCCCTACTATCTCAGAGTCCCCTGAACCATCCTGGAGGGATGGCTCCAGTGGACACAGCACACTGCCTCGTTCTCCCCGAGATGCCCAGTGCAGTGCCTCTTCAGAGCTGTCCGGTCCCTCCACACCCTTGCACACCAGCAGCCCAGTTCAGGGCAAGGAGAGGTACACGGAGGGCCAAGGCTACTTGGGTATGTTGTATGGGTGTCCGCAGCCCAAAGCAGGGGCTGAGCACTTACTTTTCCCTGCAGCACCCGACGGCAAGACACCACCAGGTCTCCCTCCTTGGCACCCACTCAGAGACTGAGTCCTGGCGAGGCCTTGCCCTCTGTTGTACAGGGAGTCACTGAAAAGACTCCTGAGCTGTTGGCAAGCAGCAGGCCTGAGCCACTGGACCCTAGCCCCTTTTCCCAGACCTCTACACCCAGCTCACCCAATGGCTGGCCTCAAGAAAGGAGCCCAGGGGGCCACACCAACAGTGCCAGTCCTCGGAGCCCTGTGCCAACCACCCTGCCCGGACTCCGCCATGCCCCATGGCAGGGCCCTCAGGGCCCCTCAGATAGCCCAGATGGCTCCCCTCTTACTCCTGTGCCTACCCAGATGCCCTGGCTTGTGGGCAGCCCAGAACCACCTCAGAGCTCACCCACCCCTGCGTTTCCCCTGGCTACCTCCTACGAGACCAACGGTCCCACTCAGCCTCCACTTCCTGAAAAACGACACCTGCCGGGGTCTGGGCAGCAGTCATCGCCACCAGCCAGAGGCACCAATCAGCATGTCACCTTTGCATCTCCTCTCCCAGATGTCACCCAACCCCCAGGTATAAGGCTCTAGGAGGACCAGGTGTCCTTTAAAGAATCTCACTGTCCAGAGAGAGACCATGGGAAGCCCTGGTGTCTGAATCAGTGCCTCCCTCTTCTAGAGCACCCTTTACAAGAGAACCAAAGCAGTGTCAAGTTTGTCCAGGATACATCAAAGTTCTGGTACAAGCCTCACCTTTCCCGAGACCAAGGTAAGAAGCCAGAAAACATCATGTGCCCATCCCAGTCCACTTCCCAGGCCCGTCTTGGCTGTAAGTCTGTCATCCTGGTAGGGCTTTCGGTTCCTTCTGTCTCTGCTCTTGGCTGGGTTACTCCCCAAAAGAGATTCTAAATTTGGGCCTCAGACTAAATATTATTCAAAGTCCTATGACCCAAGGCCCCAGACTCCCGCAGCCCCCCACGGCTGTCAGAGTGAGAAACTTGGGAACCTGCTAGTGGGACTGTCTGAGGCTGACAGCCATCTCTAAACTTCTGCCCTGCAGCCATTGCCCTGCTGAAAGACAAGGATCCTGGGGCCTTCCTGATCAGAGACAGTCACTCTTTCCAGGGAGCCTATGGGTTAGCCCTCAAAGTGGCCACACCCCCACCCAGCGCCCAGCCATGGAAAGGTACAGAGCTCTCAAGCTGAAGGTGCAGATGTGGAGAGGGGAGAATTTGCAGGACTGGGATAGTGGGAGTGAGGAGGTGCACAGCACATCTCCATGTGGGGAAGGGTTGAGGCAAGCCTGCAGCTGCTTGGGAAAGAGTCCTGTGGGGAGAAACTGAGATCCTGGAGTCCCATAAAGCTTTACTTTTACAACCCCTCATTCCTCTCAGGGGACCCCTCAGAACAGCTGGTCCGCCATTTCCTCATTGAGACTGGACCCAAAGGTGTGAAGATCAAGGGTTGTCCCACTGAGCCCTATTTTGGTGAGAACCAAGAGTCTGAGGGGGTTCCAGGGTGGATGGTTAAAGGAGAGACCTAAAGAAAGGAAGAGAAAGCTCTGACTGTGGACCCCTGTGATGTTTCCCCCCAACCCCTCACAGGAAGCCTGTCTGCCCTGGTCTCACAGCACTCCATTTCTCCCATCTCCCTGCCCTGCTGTCTGCGAATTCCTAGTAAAGGTGAGTGATCCGTCTCCTCCACCTTACTTCAGGGTGGCTTGGAGAGCCTCTCCCTCTTGACGTTCCTTGGTGGCCTTCATCTCCTCAGATCCTCTGGAAGAAACCTCAGAGGCCCCAGTGCCCACCAACATGAGCACGGCAGCAGACCTCCTACGCCAGGGAGCAGGTAGATCCTTGCTTTCCCCTTCCTCTCCCTGGTAGTTAAGAGGATACCATGGACTCCAGGTACAGGGAGGGGCACTGAAAGGGCTATGGGTGGCAGACCCAGCAGGTATATTTAACCTGCAAAGGCAGAGGAGCCCCGTGTTTTCAGGAGGTGAGGAAGGGGGTCACTGACCAAGTTCTCAGGGTTTACAATACAGGAATCACAGCGGCAACAGGCAAGAACTTAAAGTGTGTCTCCTCAGTCCTCCCCCCAGTGTTACTGGCTGTAGCTCCCTTGGAGTCTGGAAGTTGCCATTCTAATTTGTCAGTGTGTGATTCCAGTGCATTCAGGCAGCACTGGTCAGGGAAGTGCCCAATATGGTGGGATAAGAAGCTAATGGGTGACAGATCCAGGTCCTGGCAAAAGCATGTAGCTCATTAACCTACCTCCTCTCTTTAGCCTGCAGTGTGCTCTACCTGACCTCGGTGGAGACGGAGTCATTGACTGGCCCTCAAGCTGTGGCCAGGGCCAGCTCTGCAGCTCTGAGCTGCAGCCCTGTCCCAGTGCCAGCCATTGTCCACTTCAAGGTCTCAGCTCAAGGCATCACACTGACAGACAACCAGAGAAAGTAAGCCTGGGCACAGGTCCTGTCTCTTTGGAGTCTCCAGGAAAGACCACAGGGAGCAAAGGGGGGGCTTTGGGCTTTCTTTTCATGTGTGTGTGTGTGAGTGTGTGTGTGTATGTGTGTGTGTGTGTGTGTGGTATGTGTGTGGTGTGTGTGGTATGTGTGTGGTGTGTGTGATGTGTGTGGTGTGTATGTGTGTGGTGTATGTGGTGTGTGTGTATGGTGTGGTGTGTGTAGTATGTGTTGTGTGGTGTGTGTAGTATGTGTGGTGTGTGTGTGTGTGTGTGTGGTGTGTGTGTGTGTGGTGTATGTGGTGTGTGTGTGGTTGTGTGTGTGGTGTGGTTGTGTGTGTGGTGTGTGGTTGTGTGTGGTGTGGTGTGTGTAGTATGTGTGGTGTGGTGTGTGTAGTGTGTGGTGTGTGTGTGATGTCTGTGTGTGATGTGTGTGGTGTGTGTGGTATGTGTGTGGTGTGTGTGTGTGGTATGTCTGTGTGGTATGTGTGTGGTAATGTGTGATGTGTCTATGTGTGGTGTGTGTGATGTAGTGTGTGATGTGTGTGTGTGTGATGTGTGTGTGTGTGTGTACATACATGTTTGCATCTATGTGTGTGGGCTCCAGTTGGAGAATTAAGAATCTTCTGGGTTGCGTGTTCACCCTTTTGAGGCAGGTCTCTCAATCAAACCCAGAGCTCAGAGATCTAGTCTTGCTAGCTGGCTTGTTCCTGGGATTGTCTTTGCTTTCTGAGACTGGAATTCTATCTTGGCCACCACTCGTACCCAGCATTTAACACGGGTTCTGGGATCTGGGTTCTCAAGCTGCTTCTCTTGCTTGTGTGGATAGTTAAGCTCTGAGCTACCTCCCCAGCCCAAAATCTTAGATTTCTGAGTGTGACTTTCCTTCCCCACCTTCCCCTCACAGGGTCTTCTTTCGCCGCCATTACCCAGTGAACAGCATCACTTTCTCTAGCACTGACCCCCAGGACCGCAGGTGAGCCTTCCTCAGACCCCTTTCCTGGGGTCCTGCCAGCCTCAGCTCCCCGTTCAGCTGTACCCCAGGCTGCACTCTATCATGTTCTCTCTCTTTACAGATGGACCAACCCAGATGGGACCACCTCCAAGTAAGTCTTGCTGCTGAGCCCAGCCCTGGCCTAGCACAAGCCACCATGCATAGCTTACAAGGCCCTCCTGTCCCTGGCTTTGTCCCTGCAGGATCTTTGGTTTCGTGGCCAAGAAGCCAGGAAGTCCCTGGGAAAATGTGTGTCACCTCTTTGCGGAGCTTGACCCAGACCAACCTGCAAGTGCCATTGTCACCTTCATCACCAAAGTTCTACTGGGCCAGAGAAAATGAAGCCACCAGCTCCAAGTCCACATCAACACTGCACCCTCCCAGCATCACAGCCCTCACTACCCTGGCCTGGCCCCTATGAGAAAGAGTGGCAGCAGTGGGGCCACTGCTCTTTCCTGCCCTTTGCCTGCTAAGCTAATGAATGGGCCCCTGAGATGACCTGGCACGTGAGCGGATGGCAGAGACAGGTGTGAGGGGTGAGGAGGCATCAGTAAGTGGAGCCCTGGAGGGGAATGACCCTGCCAGCTCCACCCAGCTTGCAGGGCCCATCATGGAGGGAGAGGGGAGAGGCTTGGGAGCTTCCTGCCTCCCCTCTAAACAGAGACCAGAGTGGGGTCACATAAACAGAGGGAAGAGAGAGTCTATTTTTGTGTAATAATAAAGAATTTCTATAAACTCTTGAGGAGTTGATGCCTTCTTCATAGGAAGAAGAAAATTCTCCCAGAGACATCCCTTGCTGGCCTAACTGGCCCTCTGCACTAGGAAGGACTCCCCTTCTGTGTGTCCTGATAAATACGGAAACTCCGTCTTTATTGGTTGTATAAACATCTCTGTCTGTACATACATTTCATATATCATAGTGCAGGGCCCGAAAGGAGGGGCAAGGGGAGCCCCAGCAGCATGACAACGAATCCCTCCCCAGTCCCACCACTGTGCAAACTGAGACCAAGAGCTCCGGCTTCTTCGTCCTCCGTTCATGGGGTGGAGGAGCTCAGGAAACGGGAAGAGGAGGACTGGTTGGGGGGGGGGGTCTATAGAGACACTAGAATCAAACACTGAAGCAAAAACAGTCAACTGGCACAGGCAGCAAGCTGGGGCACAGGGTGGGGGTGGGCAGGTGAGGAGAAATAAGGGGCTGAGCTGCTGCTCTGGGCAAACAGCACAATACAACACATGCCCTAGTTAGTGCCTTGGCTCCATCTCGAGCCAGGGCTAGAGGTGCCTTGAAGAAGAGTGCAGACAAGGAGATGGCAGCCAAGGCTGCAGTCCCATACTGCCACACAGCCTCTCACTCACACAGACTCAGCAATCTGCATGTGAGAGGCAGTAAGCCAGGCTCAGGCTTTCTGTGGTGGGTTGTGGGTGGGACCATCTCTCAGGAAACAACGGAGACCCTAGATGTGTTTTAGGACAGCAGCCAGTGAAAGGAGAAATGGCCAAGATAGGCCCCCTAGCCCAGCCAGGGGGAGACAGCAGCAACTGGTTCACACGAGGAGAAGGAATGAAGAGAATTCAGGGGAACTATGTGGTAAGTAGGGACAGACTGCCTCTACTCTACCCTCGGCAGAGCACCATGCCCACCATGTAAGCAGGTGGGCTTATCCCTTCCAACTGGCTCAGGGCCCAGCGAGGTAAAGGAGATCCAGGTGCCCACTAACCCAGTCACGGGGACCCTCCCATGCATGTCAACACTGTCCTTTGGGCCCATTCCTACCACTGCTCTCAGGCCCAGGGACAAAGAGGTGTAGCCTGAGCTGACAGAAACAGGGGGATGCCCTCCCAGGGCCTGCTGTGAACAAATCCTGGGGGAGGCCTGGAGGGAAGATGCAGACGGAGAGAGCAGATGTACAGGGAGCCCTGCTAGCCACTCAAGGGGTGCAGGTCTACTTTCACTTTCTCCCCACAACTGAGCATGCCAATGGTAGGAAAGAAGCCTCCAGACGGTACAACAGCATCCTTCTTCCCAATGATCTTGCCATTCCGGGTGAAGAAGACCTGGGAGGGGGGTGGGGAGAGGAGGGTGAGGGTGGGCCTGGCTCCTGCCCTGGGGGTGGGGAGAAGAGGGTAGCCTCTGGCCCCTTCTCTGGGGATACCTGAGTGACTCAGGCATGAAGCCCAACACCCACAACTTCCAGCAGGGCTTTAGGAGTCACTTGAGGTGATATGGGAAGCAACCACAAGGGGGTGTGCTGAGGCTGGAAAATAGGCCAGAACTGTAGCCTGGGCGCCTGAGATTTGTCAGCACAGTGAGGGCGGCCCGTGTGCTCCAGACCTCCAGACCCGACTCTCCAGCCCTGCCTCCCCAGCCCCACCACATTCCCCGCCCACCCCAGCCCCACCGTTGGTTTTATTCCCAGTGGCAGTCGGCCCCAGGACCCCAGAAGGAGCCCAAACCTCCCTACTTACCACCACCTTCTTGCCCTCATGCTCCTGCTCTATCTCTTCCCCATCTTCCTCCTCCTCCTCTTCCTCCTCTTCCTCTTCCCCTTCCTGGTGCAGGTACATGACGTTTCGGACGTTCCGGACAGCCCGGGCAGTTGGAGACAAGATCACTGTGTCACAACTGTCATCACTATCCCCTAGGAGACAGGAAACGTGAGCTCCTGTGGTACTGTCCCCTGCCCTGAGCAGTCTGGCTGCTGCCCAACCTCACTCACCCTCACTGTCCAGAATGTAGTCCCGGGGGAACATGATTCCACAGCCCATAATGTCCCCTTTGTAGCAGCGTGGCCCAAAGGGGTCCCCCACACCACTGCCATGGAATATCTTCCCATCATCTGTTGGAGGGAGGGAAAAGGACACACTTGAAAGGCTGACTCTACAATCCTCAGAGACAAGGGTGAGAGGGAGATGCAGGAAAAACACTGGGCTTTTAAAAAGAACACAATGTCCATTCGATTGAAGAACTGATCAAAAGAGAGGAGAGGTCCCTAGCATGGATGATCAGGCAGAGAAGGGGTGAAGGGAGGGTCCAGGAACCAAGGCTCAGTATTCAAGAAAGCTCTACAGGAAATCAGACCAAAAAGAAGAAACTAAGGGATCTGTAAATCTTCGGGAAGGGCACAGAGGAGCCAGGTCAGAGGCCTGGAATGTCCACTTTAGGCCCAGTTCTCCTGCCCCAGTCCTGTGCCTCTGTGCCTGAGCTGCCTGAAGAGGGTAGTGAAACCACATGTGTGTGAGCAACCCTGCATCCCTGTCTTCCCGCCCGCCATCCCAGCAGCTTCCACTCACCTGCATGGTAGGCCACAGACCCCCTACTCCAGCCAGGGTGTCTGTTCTTGGGGTAATCCTGCAGCAAGAGGACAAAAGGAATCTGAACGTCACACAGGACAGAGGACAGATGTCAGCAGCATCTGACAACCCAGATGGCTGGCAGCCCACGGCCAAGAATTAGGGACTACAGGAGCAAGGAGGACAGGAAGGGCCTCCTTCAGGACCAGTGGGGGATGCTCAGGACACTGCTACGACGACTGTCCACTGAACACTTAGAACTGTGCTCCTTCTCAGCCTCAGCTCAGAACTTTCCTCAACAGGCTCGCTGAGCAGGTCTCCCTACAGCCCCACACTGAGCAATCAATCCACAGGGAGAAACGCATGCCTACCCACCTTCCGGGCCAGCCCCAAGGCGATATAGCACTTTTCTCCGGGGTCCACAATCTCCACCTCAAAGTAATGGCTGCGGGTGCTGAGTGGGTGCCGAGCCTGAGCCAGTCCCACGTCCACGATGCTCTTGCCCTTCCCCAAATACTCCAGCAGCTGTGGGGTAAGAGTCAGGCATCAGGTGATACTGCCCTGGACACTGGGTCCAAAGTAACTTGGGTACCAGTGTTCTGGGTCTGCCAATATCCCCTGGATAAATGAGAAAGGATTCTAAAAGCAAAGTGGACTCCGAGTTCTAGGCAGGCAGAGAAGGACAAGGGCAACAGACACAGGTGTTTGGTGTGGGATGCGTCTGTCTGCCTCCTTCAGAGCCACTGTCAGGACATTGGAAAACCGCACGCACATCTCCAGGTGCACTACCAGGAAGCTCTCTGGGGGTCCTTAGGCTGGAACATCCATTCCCTGAGAAACCCCCAAGCCAGCCTCCCAGGCCTTTTCAGGATGCCTCCTAAGAACAGGGATGTATAGAACTCAGGAGCCAAGCCCAGATATTTGAGGGGAGAGGACAGGCTCAGGCCTTTTCAGCATGCCTCCTAAGAACAGGGATGTATAGAACTCAGGAGCCAAGCCCAGATATTTGAGGGGAGAGGACAGGCTCAGAGAAGCTCATTATGCACAGATGGGACTGACATAGTTTCTCAAGATCTGTTCTACTTGGCTCTGAACAGACCTATTCATTGCTGGGTCATTCATTGCCCCAGGGAGCCAAGAGCCCAGGGACAGCAACTCTACTTATTCTGTCACACGGGCAAAAGTCAAAGTAGAGACAGATGGCAGGCCCTCTGTTCCCAACCCTCACTCAGGCTGGCATGGGGTGTGAAGGTCAGAGGAGAGATGATTGGCAGGCTGGACTCTTCAGGTCCCACACAGTGGGTAGCATCCCCCAATCCAGATCTTATGGGATGCATGGTAACACTGGGGCTGTGGCTCAGTCCATCTCCTCTCTCACCCACCCACCATTACCTAAGATTCCTTAATTCCCTTTTAATTAACCCAACTGCCGTCAACTTTACCCTCCCAGCCCTGCAGCCCTACAAAAAGCACCCTTATTGGGGCCTTCTCCACTAATCCCTAGCAAGCCTTAAGACAATGGCCTCACCCCACCGATGTTCCTGCCTCAGCCTGCACCACTGTGAGGGCCCGGGGCATCTCCTGCAGAAGCCAACCCTACTCGTCCACTTTCAGAGTGGAAGAGAAGATCTCATTCCACTCAGCTCCAGAGCCTCCAAATTTACCCTCCCATACTCTACAGACAAGTGGGGACAGACGGGGAGAAGCCAGACCCAGCCCTGTACTCGTCTGTAGCATTGAGAGTGCTCCCCAGCCCCCACAGCCTGGAGAAGTGTGCCCTGACACTTATGAGCCTCATCTATCAAGCACCCTACGGTCCACTTCCACCCATTACTGCAGAGCTGGACGAGGAACCCACAGCTACCCTTGACCCATTCTTTCCACTGGCCTCTCTAGGTTGGAAACAGGGTGTTCTCTAGTTCCATGGCCAAAAGACAGCCCATCCAGATCATGCTTCTTGGGAAAGACCCGCCCAAGCATTCCTTCAGCCTCAGCCCACAGAAGGCAGCTGCTTCGGTTCTGACAGGGTGGGGATGCTTCCTAAGGGCAAGAGGCCATGAGGATGACTTGCCCTGACCTGGGACTTCAACCCACACCCACCAGCTCCTGACAAGCACGGAGGCCGTGTGCTGACACCCTGGCCCTGAGCACCAGGTCGTCTTCAAGAGTGGAACCAGCCCAACCCAGGGCAGACACCCCAAACATAGGCTGCTCTCCTGCTCTCAGCAAGCCTTCCTGGACCTTCAGCAGAGGCCAGAGCAGGAGTCACTCCCTGACAGATCCTTTCTGGGCACCACACTTGGGAATCTAGGTCTAGAGTTACAGTTGCCAAGGTCTGCAGGCTTGGTCCTTCAGTCTAAGCCTCAGTTGCCTCTTAGTTTGAAAGACCCAGTTCAAACTCTAACTAATATTGCTTAGTTGCACTAAGCTTGAACATTGCATGTTCACCTCTGTAAGCCTTAATTGCTTCATCAGTGAAATGGAGTTATCAAAATTAGGTAGAAATAAAATGAAGTGAGTGAGTGATCAGGGTGTCAATGGAGGCTGACAGCCCAGTTGATGAGACACACAATCTGTCAGGAAATGGGGATCGGTTCTACTGCAACTACCAATCCCAATGGACATGACCTTTCAGCCTGCACCTCTCACTAGGCCAATCCTTGGGCCAACCAGGATGGATGTTTGTTGTAGTGCTGGGTATCAAACCCAGGACTCTGTGCAGGAGGGTTGAATATTCTACCACTGAACTAGCTATAGCTGCAATGATCCCTCCCTCCTGTGCATCCTAGCTGAGGACAAGGGACCTTCTAGTACAGCACCACCACCAGCAGCACCTCTTCCACCACTACCACCCACGCCACCTCCAGCAGCAGCAGCAGCAGCAGCAACAGCAATGTTACTGCAGACCACCTAGTGTTTCACTGAAGCTGCACATCAGAATTTAGTCTGCACTCACTCCATGCCCTCCTGCACTCCTCTGTCTTGCTGATTCCCACTTTCCTACCACTGGCCAGAACAAAACCTAAGTCTTCTCAGAAGGAGCAAGCCCAGAAAGCCCAGAAGTGGCTGAAACAGGAATCATATACAAGCTCCCAGCTCAGGCCCCAACACAGTCTCCTCCTGAGTTTAGTCTGGAGAGAATCCCCTCTTTTTGTGTACCAAAGCTGCCACTGTAAGGAGTGTCGAAAGCCATGAACAGTGAACAAAGACAAGATTAGTACAGACAGACCCCACAACCCTCTGCACATATTACCTCACTTTGCAGGCCCTGGGGGCAACAGCAATTCTTCACCACCCTCAATCCTCCGGGACAAGGGAACTTAGGGCTTCTTTAAAAGGAGGGCAAACTGAGGCCACAGGTAAGGGAAGAATTTACTCAAACAGAGCTAATTCTGGGCTAGAGAGATGGCCCAGTGATTAAAAGCACTTATTGCTTTCCCAAACAACACAGGTTAAGTTCCCAGCACCCACATGTTGGTTCACAGCCATCTCCAGTTCCAGGGAATTCATTGCCTTTTCTGGCCTCTAAAGGCAGCAGATACCCACATGGTACAAATATATACACAGGCAAAACACCAAGGAAGGAAGGAAGGAAGGAAGGAAGGAAGGAAGGAAGGGAGGGAGGGAGGGAGGGAGGGAGGGAGGGAGGCAGGCAGGCAGGCAGGCAGGCAGGCAGGCAGGCAGGCAGGCAGGCAGGAGGTAGACAGACATACAGACAGGCAGGCAGGCAGACAGGCACTGTAGCTTAGTTGGCAGTATCTGCCTAGCCCTCAGGAAACCCTGGGTTTGATCCCCGGCCATCCACACAAAGCAGGTGTGGTTATAGTCCCAGCACTCAGGAAGTGGAGGTAGGAGGATTAGTCAAGGCAAGCCTGAGACACTACTGCCAGACAGGAAAGAAGAAGAAAAAGAAAGGAATAAGAGCAAGCACTGGCTAAGTCATGGGTGGCTAAGCCATGGGTGAGCACATGCCTTTAATCCAGTGCTCAGGGACAGAGGCAGGCAGATCTCTGTCTACAAAGTGAATTCCAGAAACCCTGTCTCAAAAAACCAAAACCAAAACAAAGTGCACTGCCTGGAGCTGACAACACACGGTGTTTTGCTCAGTGTGCCAGCTGATTCCTCTGTGTTAGCAGGTGGGAGGAAGCTGCAGTCAGTGTCCAATGCCACAACCTGGGGAAGAGATCACAATCCACACCTACTTCTGTGCCCTCTGCAGTACTAGGGGGTGGATGAACTAAGGGCTTCATGCATGTGAGGTAAGAGTCTGACCACTAAAATGCTCAAAATTCAGAATCTGAAATATGGCCTAGCAGGGTGACATTTACAGAAGCTGGAAGAACCTTGTGAGCCATCTATGTAGCCATCCTGGTCTACATAGAGAGCTCCAGGCCACCCAGGGCTACAGAGTGAGACCATGTCTAAAGAATAATAAAATCTCAAGTATGGCTTTTACTGAACTATGTAGTTTTCACACCATCATAAATGAAAAACCTTAAGTCAGGGACCATCAGTATTAAACTGTCAAAAAGGGCACAGATGGGTCAGGGAATGACTACCTGGGCCTATTTTTCCTGTTCATGGCTGTGTGACAATTGAAGCAAGTCCCTTCTCTCTTCTCTACAGAAGTAGAGAATGAAAGCGTGGTGACTGCCGGGCTGTCCCAGCAGTGATAACCTGTGTCTGGAACCTAACGGCGCCGCTGACCGTCAGTCACCCTGCGCTGCCCACCGAGGTGGCTCAGCAGGCGAAGGTTCTGGCTGCCCAGCCTAATGAGCTGAGTCGGGCCCTCAGGACCCACAGGGTGGGGAAGCAGCCGATTCCTGCAAATTAACCACTCCACACGCATGCCATGGTATGTGCCCATGCACAGGCACACACATAAATAATAAACTACTGGGCTGGAGAGATGGCTCAGCGGTTAAGAGCGCCCGACTGCTCTTCCAGAGGTCCTGAGTTCAATTCCCAGCAACCACATGGTGGCTCACAACCATCTGTAATGAGATCTGATGCCCTCTTCTGGTGTGTCTGAAGACAGCTACAGTATACTTATATATAATAAATGAATAAATAATAAATCTTTAAAAAAAAAATAAACAACTGTCCTAACTGAAATACCAGTTATGTCCTTTTGAGAAACCTTAGGTTAAGATGGATTGAGGCCTTCCCAGGTCTCCAGGTTTCTGGGGTGCCCCACTGAGACCACCATCTTGGCTGGAAGAAGGCTGTGGATCCAATGGCAGGTCCCCAACAGCAAGAGTAAAGAACAAAATGTATGCTAGCCATCTTTAGAGGAATACACTCTCCTGGGTCCTTCTAGGACAACACAGCTCCGATTGTAAATACAGTGGATAGTACAAAAGAACAGAGGACAGAGACCGGGCAAGTTATCTTCATTTGAAAGATGGGACCATTGGCAAAACTAAAAGGGCATATGTCCTTCAAGAGACTCGTTCCTCAGCCCACAGGGGTGGCTCCATGGGGGCACCTGCTGCCAAGCCTGAGTACCAAAATTCCATCCCTGGAACCCACGAGACAGAGGGAGAGAATCAGCTCCCACGTCTGTCCTCTGACTTCCACATGCACACACACAATAAATTAAATAAATGTAATAAATGAATAAAGGTGCACTAGACAGCTGGAGAGAGAAAGAGGCCAACTCTTGCCTAGCCTACTCAGGCATGGTACCTCACATCTGTCATCTCAGTACTCTGACTAAAGTGTGAGAAACAAGCACAGAGCTGCACAAGTGCATGGAACATGAGCCTGTGATCACAGTGCATGGACCCACCCGCCAGCCCTCTTGAGCTGCGGTGAGGGTTTAAGACAGCCAACTTCTGCAACTATGCTTAAGGGGGAAATTCCTACCCGAGTGGACTGAGGATGCTGAGGGAGGGAAGGAAGGAAGTCTATTTATAATGTCTGCAGGATTCCACCTCACTCAGAAAAGATGCCTGGGAGGAGCTGGGGTAGAGGGGGGCAAGTCCAGGCAGGGAAAGGGTGCCAGGAAAACTGAGGAGAGGTCAAAGATGAGGGCTGGAACACAGCCCGGCTCAGTTCCAAGCCCAACTCTGTGGATGTCGTCAAAACGGATGGTAGAAAGCAGCAGTGAGCCTAAGGAGGAGGGGCATCGAGGGGGGAGGGATATTGAGGGAGAAGGGGCATCTGAGGCCTTGGCTCACAACCATCACAGCCCTCACCCCCAGGGCCAGCAGGGGAGCAGCCATCACCATAGTCCTTACAGGGCTGACTTTCTGCCACTTTCTCTGAGCTCATTTACCCTGAACTCCATGAGGCAAGGCCTTGCTCCTAAGCCCACTTCTCCCCCACTGCTCCTGTTTTTCTATCACAGCTACTTTTGAAGCTGCCTGTGTTGAGGTGAGAAAGTCAAATGGTGGAGAAAGAGGACAGGCTGGGAACCAGGAGGGGGCAGTGAGAGTTCTCAGTGCAGAGGCTTCGAGATCCCCCTGACTCGTCACCAACTGCCTTGTCATCTGCGAAAGGTCAGAAGATACTGACACTTATGTTTATTCAAGATCCCAAAACTGGGCCTGGGTGCAGGCCTGCAATCCCTACTACTTGGAGGCAGAGACATGTGGATTCAAGACCTGCCTGGGTTACAAACCGAGTTCAGAACTAGCAGGGCAGCTTAGCAAGGCCTGGTCACAAAAATAAAAAGAAGAAAGAAAAGAAAAGCTATAGATACAGCTCAGTGGCAGAAGACTCTTTTAGCACGTGAAAGGGTATGTTTAATACCCAGCGAGACACACACACACACACACACACACACACACTACCACCACCAATGACAACCTCTTAGAATAACCCTTGCCCACCTCTGTCCTCAGTTCTATAACTTCTGGAAGCCAGAGGTTAATTTGCAGTTCAAGTTAAGCCCAGCTGACCAGAATCAAGGCAAAACAGAAGCATATGCATGGGGGTTGGGGATTTGGCTCAGTGGTAGAGCGCTTGCCTAGCAACCGCAAGGCCCTGGGTTCGGTCCCCAGCTCCAAAAAAAAAAAAAAAAGAAGCATATGCACTGGGCTTCCACATCAGCCCTCAAACACTGAAGAAAGAGAAAGCTGATTCCACTTATTCAACCTGAGCTCCCAAGTGAAGGGAAAAGAAGGAATTATTCTCAGAATACAGCTCTGGACTCCAAGAACCAAATCAAGGCCCTAACTCCCACTTCCCAAAGCCACACAAAAGCCACTGTATGGGTACAGTGTCACAGGACTGTCAAGAGGCCAAGGTGGGCAGAATGCAAATTCAAGGCCAGCCTAAGCAACATTCCTGAGATATATCAAGATAAAGAGAAGAAAAAGCCAAGCTTAGTGACATGCCTTTAATCCCAGCACTCAGGAGACAAGTTTGAGTTCCAGGCGAGCCCGGACTTTGAGACACAATGAGATCCTGTCTCAAAGAAAGGAGACACACACACACACACACACACACACACACACACACACGCATGCACATACACTGTCCTTCCTCCTCATTCTAAGCAACACCAATGTGCTTACATGTCTAGTGTGTTCTTCCCAGCCCGTTAATCCAGCACCTTCTACTTACCGTCCCACAGACTCTGACATCATGCAGCCGGCCCCATTCATCTTCATAACTGTCCACCATCATGACGCTGTCATCCTCACGGCCCAGCTCGGCATTGAGGTGCAGCCTCACCTCCTCACCCAGGGAATGCATACCAACTGCTGGGAAGAGCCCATCTGGGGACATGGGCATGATGGTGGAGCCCACCTGCAGCAGAGAGAGAGAGAGAGAGAGAGAGAGAGAGAGAGAGAGAGAGAGAGAGAGAGAGCGCAAGCTATTGCGTGGTTCACTTTTCCAAAACTCATCCATTCTCAAAAGGGCATTTGCAAGATGATGCAACCAGTAATTACCACGTACACACTCACAGACTGAGGCTCAGTAGAGTTTTAAGATCTAAGTATTCATTCCCCTGCAAGTTCCATGGAGCTAGAAGGCAAGCCTCAACCTCCAGACTTGTTGCCAAGTGCTTTGCAAACTTGGGCGTGAGCACCGCAGCGCCAGGCACATCGCTAAGGCTACACAGGGAGCTGACCTCTTGCCTAGCTTGAGAAACAATCTTTCACCAGCAGACTGGGAGGAGAGAGGTGAGGCAGAGAGTTTTAAATCAGTTCCCCGCCCCCCTCTTTCTGCTACAACCATCTCTGAAGAGAAAAGGGCTCAAGAAGTAAAAGAAAAAAGCCAAAGGACATATCCCCCAAAATATTCAAATCAAACCCCTGGAGCCTCCACCTAATACAGCCACACCATAATCTTTCCCCTTTCACATTTTATATTTTTGGTTGTGAGCCTAGCCTTTTTTTAACGGCTGAGCCATCTCTCCAGCCCCCCTTTCACATTTTAAAAAATGGTTTATTTTTATTTCATGTGCACTGGTGTTTTGTCGGCACGTATGTCTGTGTGAGGATGTCAGATCCCCTTGGAGCTGGAGTTACAGACAGGTGTGAGCTGCTAAGCAATGAGGGTGCTGGGAACCAGACCTGGGTCCTCTGGAAGAGCAGCCAGTACTCTTAACTGCTGAACCATCTCTTTTTATCTTTTTATTGTTTGAGAATTTCATGCATGCATATAATGTGCTTTGATCAAATCCATTCCTCTGCTCCAATTCCTTCTCTCCAGCATCACCATGAATCCCACCTAACTTCACGTGGTCCTTGTTTAAACCCACTGAGTCGACTCAGTGTTGCATGTGAACAGGCTCTCAGGGCCACATCCTGAAAGAAAACTCTTTTTACAAATAGTGGCCCATGTGACCCAACTCATTGTGTAGCAAAAATGACTTTGCCCTTCTGACTCTCCTGACGGCCGCAGCACCCTGCGTATGTACTGCTAGGGACTGAACACAGAGCTTCGGGCATGGCAGCCAAGCCTCCTGGCTATCACCTGAGCTACGACCACAAGCCCTTTCCCTCTCCTTCCAGTCACAGGTCTCTGCCTCTGCTGGTTGGAGTCACTGGATGCTCTAAGCCTCGGATCTGGATCATGTCCCAACTGCCAGGGCAGGGAAGGGTCCAGACAGGAGATAGGAACAAAACCATCAGACTCTTCCTGGTCACCCCACAAATCCTCAGGCAGATTCCGGCCACTGGAACCCTCCCAGGGTTGCCCACTCACCCGCTTCCCGTTTTTGGTGAAGAAGATCTGGGCAGTCTGCACATCGAAGGACACAGGCTCAATGCCACAGCCAATCCGGTCCCCAGAGTTGCACTTTGACCCAAACTGACGTCCCTTGGCGCGGCCATTGTATAGCCTATGGAGATAGTGGCACAAGTCATAGATAGAACTATGTGTGGTACCTGCTCTTATGCCTCCCCAGCCCCTCTCAGTAGCTCCTCTCTGGGCAGCATCCACCTGTGTCCTACTAGTCACGTCACCCTCTCTGCTGTCCTCACACCAGCAAGGGTAGCTTATAAGGAAACCCAAGACAGGAAGTAGAGGAGAAAACCACTCAGAAGTAGCTTTTTCTTCACATCCAGACTTCCACCCCACAGCAGGACCACTCACTTGCCATCATCAGCATGGTAGGCTACAGAGTCAGGCAACCAGCCAGGCTGGTGATCCAAGCTGTAGTACTGAGGGACCAGTCCCACAGCAATGGTGCCCCGGACGCCGCTGTCCACAATAGATACCTGAGGGACAAGAATAGGACACAGGAACAGGAACAGAAAGCTGAATGAACTTACGGAGAAAGACAGGAAAAAGTGGGCTTCGGCTCAAAGAGACCTGGGGACGAGCAGGCAGGACCTGACAGGGAGCACAGGGGAGGCAGGGCCCTTTATTGTGGTCATTCAGACCACCATCCTGTGCTTTTTAGCTGGGCATGAAGGCTCATGCCTTTAGTGCCAGCACTCGGGAGGCAGAGGCAGGTGATAGCTCCAGGCTAGCCTGGTCTACAGAGTTCCGAGATACCTAGAGCTAAAAACTCTGTCTTGAAAACAAAAACAAACAAAAAAAGTAGGGAAAGGGAGCAGTTAAGAGTACATGCTGGGGGTTGGGGATTTAGCTCAGTGGTAGAGCGCTTGCCTAGGAAGCGCAAGGCCCTGGGTTCGAGAGTACATGCTGATTTAAGTTTGCTTCCCATGACCCACATCAGGAAGTTCACAACCACCTGTAACCCCAGCTCCTTGGAGATCTAACTTCTAGTCCCCAGTCCTCATTGGTGCTATGACCGCATGCACGTACCCATACACAGACATTTATAGTAAACAATTAATGATAATAATACTAAAAAGCTAAGCACAGAATTAACTCTGGCCTTCTATTAGGACAGCAGCCCTAACCTGTGGGCATGACCCCTTCGGAATCAAATAACCCTTTTAGAGTGGTCACTTGGGACCATTGAGATTTACATGACAAATCATAACAGTAGCAAAATTATAGTTATGAAGTGGCAACAAGGGGTTGGGGATTTAGCTCAGTGGTAGATTTAGCCCTGGGTTCAGTCCCCAGCTCCGAAAAAAAAAAAAGAAGAAGAAGAAGAAAAAAAAAAAAATGAAGTGGCAACAATCTTAACTTTATGTCTGGGGTCACCACAATGTGAGGAACTGTGTTCAGGGTTGCAGTGTTAGGAAGGCTGAGAACCAGTGTATTAGGAGTTAGGAAAGAGAGACAAGGGTCAAAGTCTACTTAGGCAAGGGGACAGCGGAGCAGAAGGGCAAGAGTGAGGAGACTCCAGGGCACCTGTCTCTCAGAGACATGCTGGCCTGCACCTCCTCCCAAAAGAACAACCTTGGTGAAAGCTGTAAAAGGCCGGGTCATAGAGGAGGAGCTTCATGAATTCACTCCTCATCACCAACCCCATCAACACACCCCAGCCCCCCAACTCTGCCCACCTACTGCTTGATCACCTCAAAATAATTGCTGTCCTTGGTCAGGGGTCGAGAAGCCACATAGCAGCCAACTTCACCAGAATTTCCATGGTAACTAAAGGAATATAGAAAGTTTCTATTAGCAGATAAGCCCAGGTGTTGGGAGGAAGTCCTAATATTCCAAACCCCAACCTTGTAAGGGCTAGCACAAAGAGCTCATCAGGGCACACTTCTGGAAATCTGAGGATAGCCAGGCACGGCAGCACTCAGGAGGCAGTGGCAGGAGGATCTCTGAGTTTGGAGCCAGCTTGGTCTACAGAGTGAGCTCCAGGATAGCCAAGGTTACACAGAGAAACTATGTCTTGGAAAAAAAAGAGAGGAAAAACATCACGTTCTCTCTCTCTCTCTCTCTCTCTCTCTCTCTCTCTCTCTCTCTCTCTCACACACACACACACACACACACACACACGCACACATGAACACGGGACTGAAGGTACCTTATGTCCTCTTCCCACTGCTTCCAGCCAGGGTCCAACCCACACTAGATCAGTGCAGCCTAGTTTCTTCATTTTCAGAAGAAGAAAAAAATGCACAACCTCCCCTAATTGCTTGTTAGGGGTGCCACAGTGTTGTCTAACCTCAATTCCTCCTGCTGCAACTTTGGCCCTTGCCTTCAGGGAGCCAGGGAACAGCTGACCTCTACCCTCTGTCTAAATTCTCCAGACTGAAAGAGTCATTCAGTCTCCTACATTTCAGCTTTCTTCCCCTCAGGCTAAATAATGCTCATTCCTTCTCCCTTTACATGATAACTACCTGATGCAGGAAGGAAGGAGTCAGGGAAAGCTCCAGGCAAAAAACATAAAAATGCAAACTAGAGGGCTAGAAAGACTCGGAGTGGGTGACTACCCTACTCCCTCAGGTAGTATTTGTGACCGTGTAGCTAGTATCTGTGATACTACACAACTGGCACTCCCTAGACAGAGCCTGCCGCCTTACAGGGGGCCCCTCCCTGCTGAGCCCAGTCTTTGAAATGCAGGTTTAAGGGGATGCAGGCCGGGTTGGGGATTTAGCTCAGTGGTAGAGCACTTGAACTTGAGCACAAGGCCCTGGGTTCAGTCCCCAGCTCCGGAAAAAAAAGAAAAAAAGAAGGGGGGGGGGGGTGCAGGCCACACAGACTCACTGTCGTGGCAGAGTTTGGCAGCCTCTTACATCTCGGAATTTCTAAGTCACCAGAAGAAAGTGAGCCAAGATGGCTGAGGTGGTACCTGCCTGTAATCTCAGCTCTGGGGGAGCTGAGAAGGACTGTAAGTCTTAGGACAGCCTGGCTGTCTCGTAAACAAAATAAAGACCAGTGAGATGGCCCAGTGTATAGAAGCACTTGCCTAATGACCAGAGTTGGGTCCTCAGGTCCCCATGACCTAAGGAGAATCAACCTCTTCACACTGTCCTTTAACAGCCATCTCCCCACCCCACACTAAATAAACAAATTAAAACATCAACAGGCCCCGTGACAAGTGGCAGAAAGGAATGTGCAAAGGAACTGGGGTGCCCCTCCAAGTGGGGTGTAAAATCCTCACCCTCTAAAACACCTCTGTCTGAGACCTGGAAAAGGAGCTGACAGGGACAGGGTGGAACCATTTTCCTACGCTCACCTCAAAGTGTCACCATCTACAAGGATATGCTTGAACCTCTCCTGATATCGGAAAGCCCGGACCTCTCGGATCTCCCGAATCCTCCTTCGCCAGTTCAGAAACCGGTAGTGCAAGTTGAGGTCATCCATCTTGTTCATGAGAACAAACCTATGAGAAGAGAAATGGCTGAGAAGGAAGCAGGGCTCAGCACCGAGTGCCTCAGCCTGCTCAACCTTGAGTGTACAAAGAGCCCCAGACTTGAGTCTGGATATCGAAATGCATCAGAAGCCCCAGCCTCACCCACTCAGGCAATAGGTAAGTTATTGGGCTTTTAACATGTGCACTGTTATCGGCGCTAGGAACAAAGCCATGAGCAAGGTATATGGGGTTCTTGTTCTCATAGAGTTTCAGTGCACGTGGGCATGGGGGAGCCTGGCAGATGATAAACAGATGGCCATTTTAACTGGTGGAAGAAAAAAAAAAACAAAAAACAAAGAAATGTAACAAAATAATGGCCAGGGACAGTCTCTGAGGTGTTGTCTGTGAATTTAAAGGGAGGTAGGCAATATGACAGTATAACAAAAATCATTCCAGACAGAGGGAATGATCAAGGCGCAGGTCCATGGGTAAGAAGAAAGGTGTCATGGCAGAGAAAGACAGATGGCCAGGGCCACTGTATGTAGGGAAAGTGAGTAAGAATAGGTAAGATGGGGGTGGTGGTGTTGGTTTTGTTGGAGAGATGGCTCAGTGGTTAAGAGCACTGACTGTTCTTCCAGGGGTCCTGACCTCAAATCCCAGCAACCACATGGTGGCTCACAATCATCTGTAATGGGATCCGATGCCCCCTTCTGGTGTGTCTGAAGACAGCAACAGTGTACTCATATACATTAAATTAAATAAAAAAATAAATCTTTTTAAAAAAAAAAGGAGTAGAATAAGGCAGCCAGGTGTGGAACACACACCCCTAATACCAACACTCTAGAGGCAGTGACAGGTGGTTATCTAGGAGCATGAGGCCAGCCTGGTCTCAAAGCAAATTCCAGAAGACAGCAAGGTTTAGACAGAGAAACCCTGTCTCGAAAAACAAAAGCAATAGGGCACAGTCGGGACTTTTAAATTTTATTTCAAGGGTAATGAGAAACTTCTAGGGGATTTTAAACAAGAAATGGTATAATTTGTTTGTTTGTCCGAGACAGGGTTTCTGTGTACCTCTGGCTGTCCTGGAACTTAGCCTTGAACTCAGGGATCACCCTGCCTCTGCCTCCTGGGTGCTAGGATTAACGGTGTGTACCACCACCACCCTGCCTGAAGCCCATGCTGTTCAAAGCACTGAGCCTTCTCTCCTGCCACAACCTCAGCGCTTTTAGTCTGCAGAGGTAAATGGATTTCTGAGCTCTACAACAGCCTGTTCTACATAGTGAACACCAGGATAGACAGGGCTGCACAGTGAGGCCCTGTCTCAAACAAAAGAAAAAAAATAACAGCAGATCTTAACTCCAAGGGCATGCTGTAACAGAGCTCAGAGGATGACAGCCCCTAAAACAGCAGCAGTACCGCAGAAAAACAGTGGGTTCTCTTAGTATTTCGGCAACCTGCAAGGCTAGTAAATGAATGAATGAGTAAAAATTTCCAGAGATCCGAAAGTGGAAAAACGGGTAAGAAATATCCCTGCTCCCCAAACACTTGGCACAGTGCCCCACACACAGTACGTGCTTAGCAAGCCTGGGCTAAACTGAGTTCGATTCCAATGGGCACATTAGGACTCTTCTGCGGGAGCTACAGATCAGCACATGCTCCACAAGAGGACACTTGCGGCGCAGCAGTGGAATCCAACCCCCCTGGGCCCTGGGCCAGGACTCGAACCCAGGCAGATGCGGGAGCCCCAGACTTGAAGGCATCATCGGATCTTCGAGAACCCGACAGCCTCAGCACCAGGTAGCAGCAACCGCACTGGGTCCCGGCGCTGCCTCGGCACCGCCGGTTCTCTCAGGTGACACCCGGGGCCACCCGGCCTTAACCTGTCAATGCGGCTACGCCCCGTCGCCACAGGCCCTGCTGCACTGGGGAAAGGTGCGCGGCGGGAGGAACGCCAGCGACCGGAAACCCTGACCCCGCCCTGAGCCCGCAGCCGTCGCCCAGGACCCCCGCCTCGAGATCTGCTGAGACCGAGGCCTCCGGGACCCCGCCCACGATCCCCGCCTACCGGGGCCGCCGCGTCCTCCTCATCCATAGGCCTCTCAGCTCCGCGCTGTAGCTCTTCGGCCGCCGCCACCACACACATCCGGGTCCCCGCCCTTCCTCTGCTCCGTGAGGTCCGCCCCTCACCGCCGAATCCGACCAATCCTCAGCGCTCTCTGAAGACAGGCGCTTTCAGCAGCCAATCGCAGGGCTCAGGAGGTGCGGGGCGCGGCCCGGTGAGCCGGGTACCTAACACTCGGCGGCGTCGTAGGAACCCTGGTATCGGGAGGGTGGGGGAGGCGACGTGGCGTCCTGGACGCCACCTCGGGCGCCAGGAGCTCAGGGAGGAGGCGGTCAAGGGGCTGCTCCCTTGGGGCAGAACAGGCCCCTGTGCCTGCGTGAGCGTCGCATTTCCAGAGCCAGAAGTGATGCTACAAGCCTCGCTGGAATGTCCTTTGGAGCCACTTAACGGCCTTCGGGAAAAAAAATTCTTAATATTATCTCCTTCTTACGGGCGAGGAGCCAGAGGCCGATCTCCACATCGGCAGCCCTCCCTCGTCTGGTACCATATGCTTTCTTCTCTCCGGAGCACCACTTTGCATCACGTTCGTTCATTCATTCCAGGACGGACGTTCCAGAACTGGAGAGAACTTCAGATGCAAAAGGCACAGTGGGATGAAACCCGGTGCTGTTTGGGAACAGTGGGCTTGGTAGGAAAGTTAGCTCGGGTCAGAATGTACTGGAAAGGATACTAACGTTTATCGTGCACCTCCTATAAAGGGTGTGATTGCCCTTGGAAGGAATTGGGATCGTTGGACGACTTCCATGTTTTGCTCCTAAGACGGAATATTCTCTCCAGAAAGACTCATCCCGTGTCAGAAACATAAACGAGCATATTTGTGTCTCTCCACGTCTGAATTTATTGATATCAGTACATTAACAAGCTATGTCGGCTTCGTTGGCAGCAATTTGCCAATTAGTCCTGATTTACATTGATAACGGGGCCCTTAGCAAGAACATGTACTTTTATTTTAATTACTAACTCTTGGGTCACAGATTACACATCACGTGTGTACTTATGTGGGGCAACAGCATGGCTACAAAAGGGTAAAAGAAGCCTCAGCATAATTCAGGACTTCAGAGGCCTTACTAGAGTCTCGGGACTGAGTCCCAGCTTCAGAGGCAAAATGCAAGACTGGATGTGGATGAATGTGTGGGCAACCGATAATCTGAGTAGGTTCCATCAGTCGTGGACACGCGTTAGGCTAAACCCCAGAGACGATCAGGATTTCTCTGTTGTCCTTTGAGGCACACACAGTGTGGTTGGTGGAGCCAGGTGTCCTCAACATTATGGAGACACCTTCAACATTATGGAGTCCAACTGAGGGTTGCACCCTCTTCTTGGACTGAGTATGTTTAATACATTCTTGAACCTGATGAGACTTAGGTGATTTTTTTTACACCTACTGAGCATATGTTCTCAATCAGTTGTATTTGGATACATTTATAAGGTGTTACCTTTCACTCTTTAAATTAACTATTTTAGTGCTTTGCCCTGCACACACACACACACACACACACACACACACACACACACACACACACGACAGTGAGCTGCCACATGGATTCTGGGAATTGATCCTGGGTCCTCTGAAAGAACAGTCAGTACTCTCACCGGCTGAGCCGTCTCTCCAGATCACCGTTTCACTTTTAGTTACCAGTCTAGGACCCATGTGTGGTGCTAGCGGTGTATGTGTAGAGTCCGGCTCCAAGTAGAGCCAAATACTACTTGTAGGAGTCACGCAAGGCCTGACTGAAAGCCCCTGTTTTACACAATATAGGATAACTTAGAGCAAACACAGCCTAGCCACAATACTCTTGTGCAGTGCCCCGTTTAGTTACTTTGTAATGTCAGGTGTGGTGACAAGCACCTTTCTTGTTAAGGAGTTACTTTTTGTTTGTTGGAGGTGGGCAACAATGCATGCCTGACTTGGCATAGTGTGTACTGATGAGAGCGCAGCCTCAGGAGTTCCTTCTACCCGGTGGGTCCCAGGGGTTAAACTCGGGTTTGGTAACTCTGAATCATCTCACCAGACCCAGAACATCATTTATTCAAGTCAACTGTGCATGAGTGTATCTCCTCTTCTTAGGCCTCAGGCTAGTCCCGTGTCATTCCAACTAGATACTTCTCTACAGTGCTGGGCAGGCATAGGACTAGGGCTGTAGCTCAGCTGGTAGAGTACTTACCAGGCAGAAGCAAGGTCTTAGGTTCATTCCCCATACTGACCAAAAAAAAAAAAAAAGAGAGGAAAAAAAATGAAGAAAAAAGCTAATTATAGCAGTCAGAGCTGTAGCTTACTTACTAGGATGCTTTTACCTAGCAAACTCAAACTCAAGGCTCTGAGTTCAATTCCCAAACACACACACACACACACACACACACACACAGAGAGAGAGAGAGAGAGAGAGAGAGAGAGAGAGAGAGAGAGAGAGAGATCCTCACCGAATAGCTCTGGCTGCTTGGAGCTCATTATGCAGACCAGGATGGTTTCAAACACAGAGAAAGATCCATCTGCCTTTCCCTCCCACCCAAGAGCTGAGATTAAGGGTGTGCACCATCCTCCTGTTTAAAATTTTCACTACCCCTACAGAGATCCCCACTGAGATTAGCCCGTCTCCTGGGTCAGTTGTATGACATAAACCGGCCTGGTGATTCAGCTGTAGATGGTACCTGTACTAAGTTTCCAGTTGCTGGTCCATCTCCAAAAGAGCACATGGCTCACTTGATCCCAGCTTTTTCTGTGGGTGCCTGTTGTTTTTTCCTTCCCTATCTCCCCAGTCAGGTCGATCCTAAAGCCGAAAGTTGAGGCGGGTGGGGATGGGAGCTCAGGACCCTTTAAAGGCTGTGGTTCCTGAATGGAGTAAAGAAGTTTTCCCCAGAGGGCATGAAAATCAAGCCCCAGCGGAATGGCTGTAGTTCCGCTTGGGTCAATAACTCCATCTTTGCTCCGTAGAACACTTTCAATTCATGAGAAAAGAGCGTTTAAGCGCTGGAGGGTGGGGAGGAGTACTGTGAAAGGCTGTCCTCTGGAAGTGGTGGGGGCCGTTACACTGGTGAACTCACTGTAGCTATGGCCTCCTGAACAGATGAAGCCAGGAAGACCAGTCAGTTCCAGGAGACGGCACTCACTGGATTCAGGGAATTGCCAAAAAAAAAGAGGAGAGAAGTCATGAAGGTGGGAGAGGGGATTTCTTGAGAGTTGCCTGGGAGGAGTGGCAGAGGGAAGTTAGGGGTGGGTGTGATCAATGTATGTATAAAACTGTCAAAAAATAACAGAAGGAGCTAGAGAGACAGTTCAGTGGATGAGAATACCTGTTGCTCTTGCAGAGGACCTGGGTTCTATTCCCAGCACCCAGTAGTTGAGAATGACCGATAACTCCAGTTCCAAGGGGATCTGAGATGCCTTCTTCTGACCTCTGCAGGCACACAGCACACAGATGCACATGCAGGCAGAACACTTACACACAAAATAAAACAAGTCAAAAATGTTTTTTACAAAAAGATGGGAAAATATGTAGGTCTCCAAAAGGAGCTTGAAGATGGCTTCCCCGTCATTCGTCACAAACCCTAACTCGAAAGGACAATGAACATGTTGGAGAGATGGAGAAAGAGGGGCCAGAGCCTTGACCCCTTTTGATATGGGCTCATATTCTTGCTTAGGGCCTCCTGAATACCCTGACCCCCAGACGGTTGATACAGCTATGCTCGCCATAGTCCTCCCTGCCCACAACATACATGGGTGCTAGCCCTAACCCCTTAACACACACACACACACACACACACACACACACACACACACATACACACACACACACACACACACACACTCACACACACAAGTAAATAATTAGGATTTAAATTTTTTTTCTGTTTTTCAGAGCTGGGGACCGAACCCAGGGCCTTGCGCTTGCTAGGCAAGCGCTCTACCACTGAGCCAAATCCCCAACCCCAGGATTTAAATTTTTAACCCATATGAGGAACAACTTTCCCAATTAGAACACGATGTTGCTATAGAACAAACCCTTCCTTTTGCATTTCCGTCTGACCGTTTCTGATCAGGACGGTTTTCCTCCAGCACGTTTGTGTTATAAAAGTATAATACGGGCTGGAGAGATGGCTCAGCGGTTAAGAGCACCCGACTGCTCTTCCAGAGGTCCTGAGTTCAATTCCCAGCAACCACATGGTGGCTCACAACCATCTGTAAAGAGATCCGATGCCCTCTTCTGGTGTGTCTGAAGACAGCTACAGTGTACTTATATATAATAAATAAATAAATCTTTTTTTAAAAAAAGTATAATACAGTTAGATTAATTGCGTCATGTCGTACATTCTATCCCAGAATGTTCTAGCATCCCAGATGTTTTTTTTTCCCCCCTTCAGTCCTGGAGCTCTAAGCCCCGGGCCTCCTACGTGCTAGGCAAATGCTTTTTCGCTGAGCTTCATCCTGAGCTGAGTTTTTTAAAATGTTTACTGTGTGTTGATGAGTACATAGCTAAAGGAAATTGTTTCGGATGCCTGTATCCTGAAGAAGTGGTAAATGTGTGAAGAGATATCTTTAGCCAACTAGTACAGTGCGTGCATGTTATAAATCTCACGCGGCGCTCCGTACAACATGTTAGTTAAATAAACGTGTTTCAGTGTGCACCGGATGAACAAATGTCAACGTTAAAACCCCTGGGAACACGAATCCTCTCTCTTCTGCCCACATCTCCCAGTTACAGACGCGTAAATAGGTCGTCTGTAGCCGTATCTAATCATTACATCCAAAAATAATCACCTCTGCTTCTATTCACTTGATTACACAAGAGGGAAGTTCCAGGCCCCCATGTGCTGCTGCTCATTCACTCCTGAGTCCAAATGACTCCACTCTGCTCTAGCTTGCATTTATTTACTTATGTTTATTTTAATGAGTACACTGTAGCTGTCTTCAGCCACACCAGAAGAGGGCATCAGATCCCATTACAGATGGTAGTGAGACATGTGGTTGCTGGGATTTGAACTCAGGACCTCTGAGAAGAGCAGTAAGTTCTCTTAACTGAGCCATCTCTCCAGCCCTGTTCTAGTCTTTTAAAAAAACGCTCTGCTCCATCTTCAGCTGTCCTCTCTCTGATGTTCCCGAGACGCTGGAAATCTAGAACATGTTAAGCACACACATGTCTATGCGTATGCACTGCCTGGTTCCCCTACCCTCCACCTTCCTGTTGAAACACAAAGGTTTAATTTCTTCCTTGGACTCCCCACCTAGGCTCCCTTTCATCCCTGCCAAGACCCTGTGATTTGGAGATCCCCTTTGATTTATTCTGAGAGGGAAGGCAGGTCCCTGCTTCTGTTGAACTTTGATCACACCCCAAGCCTTACGACTTTTACCCTTCAAGGAGAGAAAGAAGAAAGGGACCAGTTGATGGTCTGGGAGGGTTGAGGGACCCCCCTGGGGCAGTCTGGGTTGGCTCAGAGGTATAGAGAGAACCACTCCAGACCTTCCAGAAGGATAATGCCGACCTCCAGAGCCTTTCTTCAGGTCGCCTGTTCTCCCATCAACAAGGAGATATTTCTTTAGAATAATCCCAAGCTCTTTACATAAGCTCGAAGACGGAGGGACCAGAGATTAGGAAAGGGGGTGTCCTTGAATCCCTTACAATCTTTTTTTTAAGGTTTATTTATTTATTACATAAGTACACTGTAGATGTCTTCAGACACAGATGGTTGTAATCCACCATGTGGTTGCTGGGATTTGAACTCAGGACCTCCGGAAGAGCAGTCAGTGCTTTTTTTTTTTTTTTTTTTTTTTTTTGGTTCTTTTTTTTTCGGAGCTGGGGACCGAACCCAGGGCCTTGCACTTCCTAGGCAAGCGCTCTACCACTGAGCTAAATCCCCAACCCCGCAGTCAGTGCTCTTAACCACTGAGTCATCTCTCCAGCCCCAATCCCTTACAATCTTACTAGAAATGTAAGACACACACACACACACACACACACACACACACACACACACACACACACACACAGAGAGAGAGAGAGAGAGAGAGAGAGAGAGAGAGAGAGAGAGAGAGAGAGAGAGAGACCAGATGTGATGGCACAGTGTGGGGACCCTGGTTCCTGGTTGAGGAGGTTTGAAACCCTGACTCCCAGGCCAGTCACTAGCCTGCAGCCCTCCATAGACCTGTGACAGTCACGTAGGGGCTACACCCTAAGCCCCTCACAGGTAGAGGATTTGACCACAGGTCACATAGGCTCAAGACAAATCTCCATTATAATGAAGTACCTAAAGGTCTGGAGGCTTAGCCAATGAATTTCCCTTTCCAGACACTCCTCCCTGCAAAAGGTATTTAATCTCAGGCCCACTCTGAGTAGCGGGGTATGGTTTTACTTATCCACCTTTCCGGCAGCCATGACAATAAACGCCTTGAAGCCATCCGCCGTGGGGAGCCACAGAGAAGGTCTTCACTTACAGTGCTGCGTCTAATCTCTTGAAGAGGGCCTCCCTGCGCTCCCACCGATGGCAGCCACCAAGCCGGTCAACCTTAGTCAAGCTCCCCGGCGGAACCGACCAGAGCTTCCCCCCTCTTTTCCCTCTCAACTCCCCGGGCTAGGTCCAGCCCCACGGCCTCCACTCAGCTCTTCCGCAGCATCTCAGCAGTGCCTGGATGCTCAAGAGCCTGAGAACCAGACAGCCCCAGCCTCCTTGCTCGCCCAGGGACCGCAAGGCCAGCACTGGCTGTGTGTGTCCTGCTCTCAGACTGCGTTCCCCCGCCCCGAGAGTGGTGCCCCACCCCTCAGCTTTCCACAGCCCAGAGGCATGGGATAACCGCAGTCAAAGTTCCCGCGTCCTGCCTCCCGGAGCGGCCTGAGCCCTGTGGCAGAGCAGACGCAGGACCTCTTTAATCCTACAGCACAGCCTTTAATTCCAGAACTTAGGAGGCAGAGGCAAATGGATCTCTTTCTGTTCCAGGCCAGTCTAGTCTACGTAACAGGTTCAGCATCAGCCAAAGCTAGATAATACATAGTAAGACCCAAGAGAGGTGGGGGAGCCCCAGCCTAGTCTACATAGGGAGTTACAGGACAGCCAAGGCTATATATCGGACTGGAGAGATGGCTCAGTGGTTAAGAGCAATGACTGCTCTTGCAGAGTCCCTGAGTTCAATTCCCAGCAACCACATGGTGGCTCACAACCATCTGTAATGAGATCTGATGCCCTCTTCTGGTGTGTCTGAAGACAGCTACAGTGTACTTATATATAATTAATAAATAAACAAATAAATAAACCTGGTATCATTCATAAATAAACATATAAGCCAAAATAATAAAAAGAATATAATTTAGCTGGGCAGTGGTGGTACCTGCCTATAATCCCAGCACTCAGGAGGCAGAGGCAGGCTATCCAGGATAGCCAGGGGTACTCAGAGAAACCCTGTCTTAAAAGGGAGAAGAGGAGGAGGAAGAAAAAGAGGAGGAAGAAGAGAATTAAAAAAAAATACATTTGGGGGCTGCAGAGATGGCTCAGCGGTTAAGGGCACCCGACTGCTCTTCCAGAGGTCATGAGTTCAAATCCCAGCAACCACATGGTGGCTCACAACCATCTGTAAGGAGATCCGGTGTCCTCTTCTGGTGTATCTGAAGACAGCTACAGTGTACTTATATATAATAAATAATCTTAAAAAAAATACATTCGGGGTTGGGGATTTAGCTCAGTGGTAGAGCGCTTGCCTAGGAAGTGCAAGGCCCTGGGTTCGGTCCCCAGCTCCGAAAAAAAAAAGAACCAAAAAAAAAAAAAAATACATTCTTCAACATATAAAATGGCCATAGCAAGGCAAGAAGCGGCAGAATCCAGAAAGGGTTCCAAGAACCATCCAGAAATCCAGAACCATCTCCGGAGAGTCTAGCTTGGAAGGCCTGAAGACTTGGAAAGAAGACCTCAGGAAAAACGGTCACGCCCCACCTCCACTTCCCTTTACCTCAGTTCAAGCACTGAGATGAGAAACTGTCAAAGGTTCTGGGGAAGGTGACCGGACAGGTGGCTGGATTGGTGTGCAGTTACAGGGCTCCACCCTTAAGAATGCCAAAAGAGGGCTGGAGAGATGGCTCAGTGGTTAAGAGCGCCGACTGCTCTTCCAGAGGTCCTGAGTTCAATTCCCAGCAACCACATGGTGGCTCACAACCATCTGTAATGGAATCTGATGCCCTCTTCTGGTGTGTCTGAAGACAGCGACAGTGTACTCATATATACATCAAATAAATAAATCTTTAAAAAAAAAAAAAAGAATGCCAAAAGAAAGGGGTTGGGGATTTAGCTCAGTGGTAGAGCGCTTGGGTTTGGTCCCCAGCTCCTGAAAAAAAGAAAGAATGCCAAAAGAGAGGTGAGCTCTATGGTAGGAAGGTAGGAATTGAGTATCTCCCAAAGGCTTTTGAGGAAGAGACATTACACAACTAGGATGTCACTTCAGTCCAACAGGTTTGAAGGATGTGGGAGACCAAATGGCAGAAAAGCAGGCTGGACGTCCATCCAGTAGGGTTATCACCACAGGTCTACTGCAGACCTGTTTTCTCTCACAGGACTTCCTCTCTGAACTGTCCTCAACCTTCTTGTGAACCTTAAAGCTGAAAATAGTTGAGGTAGCCCTCTGCCCCAAGTTACCAGAAGAAACTCGTGCCTGAGGATGCCACAGGTGCACAGGGCATATGAGGTTCAAGCTTCAGCGATGGGTGTGGCCTGTGACATAAGTTTATACCAAGTAGGGACAAACCTACATCATAGCCCAAGGCTAATCTACCAAAGCCTCTTAGCAAAGGTGCTTATGAAGACTCTCACATCCCAGCCCAAATGCCTACTACAGCAGGAGATCCACGTCTCTTCTCTGGGTACCAAGACATCCCAAAAGAAAGAAAAGCAGAACCCAAGGACCTCTGTCTGCAAGGAGGCTTGTGCCCAGGCAGGAACGGCATGAATCTCTGAGCATTCATAGTGGAAAGAGAGGGAAAGAGAAAGTGACCTCTGGGATAAGTGCAGCTCTGCTTAGCCTGCAGAGAAGTACAGAGAGAGCACTGGGGGGTGGGGGCAGAGAACCACCAGGAGGCATGTTCAGAAGCAGCTAACAAGATGTTGGGATTCAAACTCAGGACAAGCAGCTAATGTAGGTGCCTATTTCACTACCAAAGTGGACCTGTCCTCCAGGTTCTTTCTCCCAGCAACCCTCAGTCCCTACCTGTTACCAGGTATGACTGGCATACCGAGCCCTCTACCTTGAACTTTCCAACCCAGGGGCTGGGTTTCCTCTCCTCCAGAAGTAGTTCTGTCTCTCTGTCTCTCCTCTGTCTCTGTCTGTCTGTCTTTGTGTTTCTGTCTGTCTGTCTCTCTCTCTCAACTTCTCTTCTTGCTTTCTCTCATTTTCTTCCCCCTATGCTCTGTCTCCCTCTGCTATGACTTCACTAACCTCCTCCCCTACTGTATGGTCAGTGAGCTTTCCCTGGAGCTTTCCCCAATAAACCTGCTTTTTTACTTTACTCTGGCTTGAATTGGCTCATTTCATCGGCTGAGAATACTCATCACATGAGTCCATGAAAAAGACGCCAGCTAGATACATGTGCAGTGAAAGAAAATAAATAAGTAATAGGAATTAGGGTTTGGACGGGAACCACACTCCCTTCTCTGGGGTCAGGACATAGAGAGGAGGCTCCAGGGCCTTGGAAGATAACAGTCACTTTTTCCTGCCTGTTAAATCAGCATCCGTATCTCATGGCAACAGGAAAACATCACTTTCTAAACGGTCAGAGAAGCCACGGGTGTATTTTCTTTTTCTTTCTTTCCTTTTTTTTTTTTTATTTATTTATTTTTTATCTGCTTAAAAGCTCAGGAAGCCCTTGCTGACATTCTTGCTTAGGGGCCCAGAATTTAAACTTAGTCACTGTCCGGAGCCCTTGTTTTAGGAAAGACTAAGATTGTTGTTGTATAACTCAGAATTGAGCAGGCCGGGTGGTCCAATGTAGCAATCCCACTTGTTTCTTGAGAGTAGCAGAAGTGCTGGCTGGCGACCCGCCCACCCCTGCCTAGGGTGGGACTCTGCCTGGGGCCGAGCAGGCACGTGCCTTTGGGTGGGCAGAACAGGAGCAGCCGTCTAGCGGAGACAAATGCGCAATCTGGTACTGAAATTCTCAGTCCAGTTCCTACCCAAAACCTGTGGACGCAGATCAATCTGAGAAACCCAGAAGACGTCAAGAGTGACTAATAAAAAGGAGACAGGCTTTAGGAAAGAAGCAAGGAGAGACAGGATAATCTGAAGTGCAGAGATGAGGGTGAGGCCTAGTCTATGGCCAGACCTCTGTCCCTAACCACATCTAGAATACGGTCCCCTACTTTTACCGCCCACCCTCAGTTCAACTGAGGGCTCTCTACATTTACTCAAGGTGTATTCTTCATAAAGTAATCTTCATTCTACCCGTGGCATCCCCAGCCTTTTCTATTATTGTCTCTAAGATCTTTCCATTATTGTCCTAAAGATCTTCTTGGGTTTTTGTGGTTTTGTTTTTCACAGCACAGGCCAGGAGTCCTTAGTTTGCCTTCCCCATTTTCACCATCTCTCTCTCTCCCCTCTCTGGGTCTGTTTCTTGCTGCCCAGATGCCTGGCATCTTCCCTAGCATTTTCTTTTTCACGATGCACCGCTCGCCCCAAACTCCACCCCCATACTATCTTTCCTCGGGTCACCTTCACCATCACCACCACCCCATCTTTTCACTCGCAGGGGGACCTACAGGCCCCTCATACACTCGTACTAACTGGATTTCAGGGTTCACCTTCGCTGTTCTCCCCTTTACTCCTCCCTGCCCCACAGTCCCTTCAGCCAGATGTACAGCTCCCAAATTCCGGGCGAGATTCCCAGGAACAAAGCAAGAAAAGGAAAAAAAAAAAAAAAAAAAAAAAAAAAAAAAAAAAAAAAACCAGAACAATTTGGGAAGTAAACAGCGGCGGAGAAGAAGAAGGGAGGGAAAAGCCTGGTGGACCCAGGTGGGTGGCCCTCCAGTCCACCCAGTTAAGGGACTGCCCTGCCTTCTTCCCCTCCCCCTTCACCTGGCTTTTAAGGGGCCGAGCCCAGATCTCTGCTTCTTAAAGAGAAGCAGCTGCCCGCAGCAGCTGCACTAGGCTCTCTGGAAGGAGTGCACAGGGCAAAAACTCCGACCATGACCTGGGACGGACTGCCCACACAGCCGCTGTTGATGCTGTTAATGCTGTTGTTCGCTGCGGGCTCCGAGTCCGCCTTAGCGGGGTGCCCGGGCTGCGGGCCGGGGGTGCAGGAGGAAGACGCGGGGTCGCCTGCAGACGGCTGTGCAGAGACCGGAGGCTGTTTCAGGAGAGAGGGGCAACCGTGCGGGGTCTACATCCCTAAGTGCGCCCCAGGACTGCAGTGCCAACCCCGAGAGAACGAAGAGACACCTTTGCGGGCGCTGCTGATCGGCCAGGGCCGCTGTCAACGCGCCAGAGGGCCGTCGGGTGAGTCCATGCCCTGTCCCGCCTCCCACCCGCCTACCTGAGGTAGAAGCTAGTCTCTCCTGGTAGGAATCTGGACAGATGCAAGTGGATAGCCTTTTCTAGCCTCTGGGACCCGCCCATTGGTTCCTCCTGGGCCTTGAGTGAAGCAGAAACATCAGGGGACAGCTAAGGAAGAGAGATGACTGCTGCTCTCCCTTTCCCTATTTATTTTCTCCTGAGGAAAAGGGACGTATGTCGGAGGATGGAGGGTTTGAGTTTTAGCTTTCCTCAGGATCAGCGCCATTGCTCTTGAGACCCACGCTGGAGACAGGACCTAAATTCCTTATGGAGGAGGAGGAAAGGGAACCCCAGACTCTAGTTCCACACACTAAGAAATGTCTCCTGTTCCTCTTTCAGTACCACTGTGAAGTGGGCGCCGGGGGCAGTGGACACTGTGGGCAGTGGGCACTGGGGCGCGGGCACGGGGCAGTGGGCACCAGGTACAATGGGCACCAGGGGCAGCGGGCACCGAGGGCTGCGGGCAGACCCGGGAGGGCTGAAAAAGTGGGAAGAAAAGGAATCTGCCAAAACAGACTTATGATTTAAACCTGGTAGGAATTGTATGCCCTCCTGCCCCACCCTACTCCAGGGATGAACACAGAAGGCTGAATCATTGGGTGGGTGGGACCAGAGTGAGTCAGCACCCCAAAGATGGGGGTGGGGAGCAACTTGAGATGGAAGATAGCAAGTCCCTGGTTTTTCCATAGAAAGGGATGAGAAATTAATTTGGATCACTTGGCAGTGCAGGCTTGTCATTCCAGTGCTTAGGCGTGGAGGCGGGAAGGTCAGCTCAGCATCATCTTTGGCTATAAAATCTCAGGCCTGCCGACACACACACACACACACACACACACACACACACACACACACAGAGGCATGCACAAGCATATACACACACATACACACGCATGTATGCATGCACACACATGCACACATGAACATACACACGAGAACCCACATGCATGTATGCATACATGCACACACATACACACATGCATGCACACACCCACACACAGGCACACATACACACAGGACCGTGCACGCACACAAGCACACTGGAGAGGCTGAAGCCTCAGTTTCTAGTGTCAGAGCCTAGGATTCTAGGGTTCCTCTGAGAAGGTGTGTTTTGGCTGGAGAAGGCAGTTTGAGGCATCATTGCAGTTGGGCACTAAATGCAGGGTGTGAGGGACAAGGTCTGAGGAGGATGTGGTACCCAGACAACATCGTTGACACTTTGGAGGGAGTGGAGTAAAAACATGCGTTGCATCATCCCATCCTTTTCCTAACCCTGGCTTTCTTGCATCCTGAGCTCTTCCCAGGACCCCCAGAAGCTCTCCAGAGCCAGGTGCACCCTGAAGGTTGGAAACCTCTCATTTCCTCCCCCCTCTGCAGCCTTCAATGCATCCTGGTTAACGGTTAAATCCAAGTGTTCCTGGACCACTAGGGTTGAGCAAGTAACAATAACTCAGGCCTGGGAAGGGTGGACTGACTCACTGAGGGGTCACAACAAGGCCAAACATTCCACTGGGTCCTCTTCCCACATAACTCTCTCTCTCTCTCTCTCTCTCTCTCTCTCTCTCTCTCTCTCTCTCTCTCTCTCTCTCTCTCTCTCTCTCCCACTGTTCTTTGCCCGTCTTCCTGGCCTGGTGTGCCCTCTTCTGGCCGGAATAGGCAGGTCTTTTCAAAGGAAGTGTGAATGCTGGAAATAACCAACAGTACTTTGTACTCATGGGATTTTTGGCGGGAAGCGAGTGAGACAGGATTTCTCCCCGTAGCCCTGGCTAGCCTGGAACTCACTCTGTAGACCAGGCTGGCTTTAAGCTTACATATTTGCCTGTCCCTGAGTGCTGGGATTAAAGGCATACGCCACCACTGCCCAGCCAGGTTTTTATTTTTATTTCACATGTGGGTGTTTTGCCTGCATGTATGTCTGTATGTATATGTCTGTGTACCATGTGGTTGCCAGAAATGGGGTTGAATTCCCAGTAACTAGAGTCACAAACAGCTGCTGTGAGACACCATAGGGTGCTGAGGAATAGAACTCTGGTCTCCGGGAAGAGTAGCCAGTGCTCTTAACTGCTGAGCCATCTCTAGGCTCCTGTTGAATAGACTAGACTGGCCATGAGCCTGTGGCAATCCTCTTACCGAGGCCTCCCAAGTGCTGGGATTATAGGCACACACTACCATACCCATGGTACAGTTTGTTAGACGAAGAAACTGCAGCAGGGATAAGGGAGGATAGGAGAAACTGAGTCCTTCAGTCCCTCTCACTTTAACCGGTAGAAGTGGACCCAGGCTCCTGTGCTGCTGGTGTCTGCTCTGACTGATCTTTGATTTCCCCTCCTGTTCTTCCTGTAATCACAGAAGAGACTACCAAGGAGAGCAAACCCCATGGAGGCGCCTCCCGCCCACGTGACAGAGACCGGCAAAAGAATCCACGGACCTCGGCTGCCCCTATAAGGCCCAGTCCTGTTCAAGATGGTGAAATGGTGCGTGAAGGGCTGGCAGGGAAACAGAGGGCTGGAGATTCCCACTGGAAACCTTTCCGTGGACTCAAGGAAGTCTGCGGGCAGGCTCCTAGAATCCTGAGTACCGCCCCCATCCGCCCCTGTCCGTCTCCAGGGCCCCTGCCGCAGACACTTGGATTCAGTACTGCAGCAGCTCCAGACTGAGGTCTTCAGAGGCGGAGCAAATGGGCTCTATGTGCCAAACTGTGACCTCAGAGGTTTCTACCGCAAGCAGCAGGTGAGGAGAAGCTGCCTCTCCTCGGTGCAAACCCCCTGCCCCTGCCCGGAGGGAAGGAGGGAGGGAAGGAAAGAGGGAGCGAGGAAGGGAGGGAGGGAGGGAGGGAGGGAGGGAGGGAGGGAGGGAGGGAGGGAGGGAACTTGAGGCAAAGCTACAGAAAGAGTGCTGGCTCTCCTGGAGTATGGTAGGAGAATAGGAATGAGTTCCCACCTCCAAAAACAACAGCCAGGTGGTGAAGACAGAGGCAAGTGGTTCTTTGTGAGTTCAAGACCAGCCTGGTCTACATAGTGAATTTCAGGACAGCCTAGGCTACACAGAGAAACCCTGTGTCGAGCGAGAAACCAAAGCCAACCAAACACACACACACACACACACACACACACACACACACACACACACACACTTTCTTCCAATTTTAAGACCCACGTAGACATGAAAAGCATCGGGAAGATTGTAAGTTCAAGTCCCTTCTGACCTACAAGTGAAGGGCTGGTAGGGAGACAGAGGGCTGAAGATTTCCACTGGAGACATTTCCATGGACTTGAGGCAGGCTCCTAGAATTCTGCATGAGTTCAAGTCCAGCCTGGGACACTTCATGAGCCTCTGTGTCCAAAAAAGAAAGAAAAAAAAAAAGTAAAATGAAAAGAAGTTTAGGGCTGGAGAGATGGCTCAGCGGTTAAGAGCACTGGTTGCTCTTCCTGAGGTCCTGAGTTCAATTCCCAGCAACCACATGGTGGCTCACTACCATCTGTAATGGGATCCGATGCCCTCTTCCTGTGTGTGTGAAGACAGCTACAGGGTGCTCACATATAATAAATAAATAAATCTTTAAAAAAGAAAAGAAGTCTATAGCTCATTTAGTAAAGCTCTCCTTAGCAGTGCCCTGGGCTCAATCTCTAGTATGATTTGAAAGAAAAACCAAGGCCAACTATTGCAGTGGAAGACTTGAAGTTGCTCTAGGATAAGACCTTGCAGTGGACTCAAATGAGAGCCCCGGGGATCATCGGGAGGCAGCTGAGCACCAGCTGGCAAAGTCCTTTCTGCATTTCCTGTGAACACGTTTCTAACATGAGGGATGTTGGGCTTTTGACTGAAACTGCATTTTGAAAGCTAATGTTCTGGCCTAACAAAGTGGGCCCTACTTAGTAGGTAAAGCCACTAAGAGCTCTCAGATGTTTCTCCTGCTCAAAGCCTGGACCTCACACTGACCTGCACCTCTCTCCCCAGTGTCGTTCCTCGCAGGGGAATCGCCGTGGTCCCTGCTGGTGTGTGGATCCGATGGGCCAGCCTTTGCCAGTGTCTCCAGATGGCCAGGGAAGCTCTCAGTGCTCTGCCAGGAGCAGCGGGTGAAACCTGGTGGGAGCCTCCAGGACCCTGGCAGGAGCATGGGGCTGTCATTTGAGCTCTATGTGAAGTGATGATAACTCTGTGCCCCGAGATGAGACCCACCTTCAAGCCCTACCCCATTGTCCCTGTCACCCCTGGGCCTTTACACAGCAAGTTAGAAAGATTGTTGTTGGCTTGTGTACTAATAAAGCTGCCTTGGGAGGGTCTCGGGCTTACGTCTCTGCGTCTCTCTTACTCATAGCGTTTCTACTTTTCCCTGTGGAGCACACCCAGTGGCGGCCTTCCATTGTCTTTGGAATGCAGTAGATGGTTACAGGCACAGGCAGCAAGCCCTCTAGCCTCTCCCGGATACCCACCTGAGCTCCCTTATGGGATTGACTGAGATCCTGGCCTCTGTCTGAGATCATGGCGATTACAACCTTGCTTCTATCACTGACCTTCGGACTGATGCAGGAGGAGGATTAATGGTTAATCCCCAGAGGGAATTTGCCAAAGTGGAACTCCCAAAGCACTCACCTGCCCTACTGCCTACCAGAAAGGAAGGAGTGAGATCAGGCTCTATATGGTGTATCCAGACTACCTTATTAGCACTGGCAATTGCCTGATGAGGTAGGGACATTTTGTCCCCCCCCCCTTTTTCCCCCAGAAGAAGCTTAAAGAGTTTGGTCCACTTTCCTGAAGTTACATAGGTAGGGAATGACACAGGGAGGCCTGCCAACCTGTGGCACTATTCACTGTTGAATAAGTGCATGTCTGGCCTTTCTGCTTATGTGGTAACCCGAGGCGCAGGGAGGAGCTGACACTGAGGGGCCTCAACATGATACACATCACAGGTATAGCCCCTGACAAAATATTGTTGAACGTGTCACTGTAGGCTTCATCGTGTGCCCTCAGAAAGCTACAAGATACCTACAAGGTATCTGAAGATGTTTTTGGTTCCTCCCTGACCTTCAGTCTCTGCAGAGAGAGCTAGGAGGAGCCAAGCTATGTGATAAGCCTCGGGGAGGCAAAGTCCCCCTCACAACCTGATGCACGGATCCACTCCTGAAAGCGAAATAGAAGCTGGCCATAGTGGTTGAGGATAGAGGGGCTGTGACATGCCACAGACCGGCCAGAGCCAGGATATGAGAAACGTTGCCTGTAGATAACCTATCTGACACGCGGCGGGCTCCGCTCCGGAAAGGACTTTAGTCTCTGGAGTTGTCTCTGAGTGGGACACACGAGCTCCATAGGTAGGTTGAGAGAGGAAGGAAGGAAGGAAGGAAGGAAGGAAGGAAGGAAGGAAGGAAGGAAGGAAGGGACAGACAACGGCCTGTGTGCTGTCCCGCTCCACACGGGCACCATGGAGCCAAAGGCGCCCCAGCTGCGGAGGAGAGAAAGGCAGGGAGAGGAGCAGGAGAACGGAGCCTGTGGAGAAGGTGAGCCGTCCTCCCATCCCCCACGCTCCGGACACTCAGGCAAGCCTGAGGTGGGAGAGTATGTCTGAGGAGAGCTTGCTGCTTGGTCACTTCCTTTCCTCAGAGAAGGCAGTTTCTGCCCTCTTCCCCACACGACTCGGACGGGCAATGGAGGGAAGGGAATGTTCAGAGGGTGGCCTTGCCTTCATTAGGGGTGAATGGAGTACCTCCCTGTTTTGGGTTCCCTGTTTCAAGCCATTGCATCAGGTTCATTCTCACTAAAGGTCACGCTCACTGCGCATGTCACTTTTCCCGGTTAGTGGCTCTACTCACGGTTCTAAATATTGACTGGGAACCAAGGCTGTGGGCACACAGAACGCCTAACTCCTCCTCCCTCTTGAGTCCCCTTTGATTCTTCCTCCTAGGGAACACAAGGACGCACAGAGCCTCAGACCTGGTACAATGGACCCGACATATGGAGGTGAGGGGTCACGGAGGTCATAAAGGACTCGTTAGAACTGGAGATGTAGCTCAACTGGTAGAGTGCCAGTCTCACTCACATGAAGACTGGGCCTGATCTGCAGCACCACGGAAACCTGGTGTGATGGCATATAACTGTAATCCTAGCACTTGGGAAGTAGAGAGAGGAAGATCAGAAGTTTGAGGTCATTTTTGGCTACACAATAACTTCCAAACCAGACTGGGCTACAGAAGACCCTAAGAAATAAAAAGCAACCAAGGTGGTGGTGGTGGCCTATGCCTTTGATCCCAGCACTCAAGGAGGCAGAGGCAGGCTGAGTTTGAGGTCAGGCTGGTCTACAGAGCAAGTTCCAGGATAGCCAGGGCTACACAGAGAAACCCTGTCTCTGTGGGAAAAGAAAGGAAAGGAAAAGAAAGGAAAGGAAAGGAAAGGAAAGGGAAGGGAAGGGAAGGGAAGGGAAGGGAAGGGAAGGAAAGGAAAGGAAAGGAAAGGGAAAAGGAAATAAAAAGATAGGCAGGTTCTATGGTAATAGGAGGCAAACGGAAGGACAGGCTAGATGATAAAAAGATGCCTTTTGGGGTTGGGGATTTAGCTCAGTGGTAGAGCGCTTGCCTAGCAAGCTCAAGGTCCTGGGTTCGGTCCTCAGCTCCGAAAAAAAAAAAAAAAAAAAAAAGATGCCTTTTCTGCCCAGGCATATTGGCATATGACACACTGCTTTAATCCTAGCACTCAGAAGGCAGAAGCAGGAGAGTCTCTGAATTTAATGACAGCCTGGTCTATATAGAGAATTCCAGGCCAGCAGTCAAGTCACATAATGAGACCATATCCCACTCAAAAAAGTTTTCAACTACATTGTTAGAATTAAGGTTAGTGGGGGGTGATATGAAACCTAAATCACCAGTTATTAACTTTTGCAACATTCCTTAGTAATTATCAAAGATAAGACATTTCTTTTAAAACTATTGTCTAAGATTTATTTATTTATTTAGATTTTATTTATTTTATATATATGAGTACACTGTCGCTGTCTTCGGAGACACCAGAAAAGGGCATCAGATCCCATCACAGATGGTTGTGAGCCACCATGTGGTTGCTGGGAATTGAACTCAGGACCTCTGGAAGAGCAGTCAATGTTCTCAACTACTGAGCCATCTCTCCAGCCCTATTATTATTATTATTATTATTATTATTATTATTAGTAGTAGTAGTAGTAGTAGTAGCAGCAGTAGCAGTACTAGTACTACTACTACTAGTACTAGTAGTAATAATAATAGTAGTAATAGTAGTAGTAAAAGTAGTAGTAGTAGTAGTAGTAGTAGTAGTAGTAGGTGTGAATGTCTATGTCTATATTTGTATGTATGTCTATGTGTCTGTGCATATCTCTGTGTGTACATCTGTGAATCTCTCTGTGTATCTGTGTGTGTGTGTCAATGTGTGTGTGTTTGTGTATCTGTATGTGTGTGTGTGTCTGTCTGTCTGTGTGTCTACGTGACTTTTAGAAGTCAGCTCTCGGGGGTTGGGGATTTAGCTCAGTGGTAGAGCGCTTGCCTAGCAAGCACAAGGCCCTGGGTTCGGTCCCCAGCTCCGAAAAGAAGTCAGCTCTCTCCTCTCTCCAAGGAGAGAGTTCAGGATCAAAATCAAGTCACAAGGGCTGCACAGTAAATTCTTTTACCTACTGGGTTATCTCAGCAGCTGCAGCTTTTGTATAAATATTTTAAAACCCTCACTTAAATTGTCTGGCAACATTGGATAATGCCAGCCTAGATTTCTTCCCCCATCTGCAGATTTAAGATAAATAATCTGTTAGGTTTGTTTACGATTATGAGTTAAAAAGAATTGTGCTAGTTGGGCAGTGGTTGGCACATGTCTTTAAACCCAGAGACTGGGGCCGGAGAGATGGTTAAGAGCACTGACTGTTCTTCCAGAGGTCCTGAGTTCAAATCCCAGCAACCACATGGTGGCTCACAACCATCTGTAATGGGATCTGATGCCCTCTTCTGGTGTGTCTGAAGACAGCTACAGTGTATGTAATAAATAAGCAAGCAAGCAAATAAATAAATAAATCTTTAAAAAAATAACCCAGGGCTTGGGAGGCAGGGGCAGGTGAATCTCTGTGAGTTTGAGGAACAGAGTGAGTTTCAGGATATGGCTACACAGAGAAACCCTGTCTCCAAAAAACAAAAACAAAAACAAAAGGTTTTTCAGGCAAGAACCATAGTCAGCTGGCGAGATCTTCCCATTCGTTAGTGAGGTCACAGTTCGGAGGTCAGTGACTGAGGACTGGAGGTCATCTGTTTAAAAGCCTCACTCCTGCCGTCACTGAGCTGGCCTCCTGAGGCTGGAACCACAGATGTTTGCTTCTGCTGTGGTTCTTTGTTCCCATTGCTGCCCTAGGAAGGAGACAGAAGTTGGGGAGGCTCCCAGGTCATGCTTACCTCTTCCTGTTCCCAGTTCTTAACTTGCGGGGGTTCAGAGTGAAGCTCCATAAATTGTGAAAGAAAGAACCGGCTGGTAGGAGGGACAATGGGCTGTAGCCTGGCTTTGTCCCATAGGCTGTGAAGACACAGTGTCTGGAGCAAGCACAGAGAGAGTTGGCAGAGCTGATGGATCGGGCCATATGGGAAGCTGTGCAAGCCTACCCCAAACAAGACAGACCTCTTCCTTCTACCGCCTCAGATTCTACAAGGAAGTGAGTCAGGTTCCCAAGACAGGTGCTCCTCTTGCCAAACGCCTGACCCTTTGTCAGCCTTGGCATAACCTTGACTTCACCTTCCTTTCCTCTCTCCTGATCACCCTGTCTCTCTAAACATACACAGGCACATATAAACACAAACATGCACACATGCGCACATATGTACACATGCATGCTCATGCATACATGCACACACAAGCAGAAACACAAACAAATGCATGCACACACAATTGTATGCACACACATGCATGCACACTTGTACATATGCACTCACATGCACGCATACACTTGTGTACATACACACACACATGAACATACACACATGCACACACACATTCGGAAACACACAGAAGTGCACATGCCCATGCATACATGCACGCACACACATACACATGCATGCCACACTTGCACACACACATACATGCCCATGCATATCCACACTTGCACAACGCATGCAGTTGCTCATGTACATGTGCGTACACACACACACACACACACACACACACACACACACACACACACACTCCTCCATCTTCCAGACCTCACTCAGCAGTCAACTTGGCTGTCTTTACTGCTTCTTATTTCCTTCCTTCCACACAACACTGCCCTCCAGTCCCTTTTCTTCCTCTGGCCCATGGTTCTGAAAACTGTCTCAATCTAGGACCCAAGAGTTACACCCTGGGAAACGGAAAGTTTTCATCACCCGCAAGTCACTGCTCGAGTAAGTTGGGGGTGAGGACAAAGAATGAAGAGAAAGGCTCTGCCTAGGGGTCCCACAGATGCACAGTACTCATGCATGGACTTTGGTGGTCTACTGGGAGGGTCTGGAGAGGTCTCTGCCTTGGCATTGTTGGGGAAAACAAATAGAAGAAGCTCCAGCCATGAGCTTGCCCTGAGCTCCTCTGCAGGCTTCTGAAGATCCTTCCTCCCTGACTCTCGGGCTCCTTCCTTTCCAGCGAGCTAATGGAGGTGCAACATTTCCGAACCATCTACCACATGTTCATAGCAGGCCTCTGTGTCTTGATCATCAGTACCCTGGCCATCGACTTCATTGATGAGGGCAGGTAGGTCCCTCCTGAATCAGTGACCCGATCAGATATCCTGGCCTATTCTCCACACCTGCCTTCGACATTCTCTTAACCACTGAGCACCTCTCCAGCCCCATGACCTAGAACTTTTGTTCCTCTGCCTCTGTCTCCTCCCAAGTAACTAAGGTTACAGGTATGAGCCACCAGGTCTGACTTGTTTATTTGTTACTGTTATTCTGTTTTGAAACAGGGTTTCTTAGTGTAGCCTTTGCCATGCTGAAACCCACTCTACAGACCAGGCTGGTCTCAAACCCATAGAGATATGACTGCCTCTGCCTCCTAAATGCTGGGATTAAAGGCGTGGGCCACCACCGCCAGGCAGGCCGGGTGGTGTTTTTTGTTTGTTTAATAGTTTGAGTTTGCCCTAGAATGTTTCCTGTGCATTCACATGCCTATGTCCATAAGGACCAACAAGATGGGGTTGGAGGTGTTTATAAGTGAGACACTATATCTGATTTTGTAACCAAGTCTTGTCTTGCTTGATTTTAGTGACTACAGAAGCTGGACTACCAGCTTTAGTTCACATGATCCATTATTAACAGCTATTGAGGTGGTTTCCAGCATGTGTCTATTTGTGTGAGACAGACTCTCATAGCCCAGGATGGATCTGAAGTCCATACGTGATTAAGGATGACTTTGAACTTCTTGTCCTCTTGCGCCTCCTTCTCAAGTGCTGGGATTTCAGGCACACACTGGAGATTGACCTTAGAAGCTTCATGCATCCTAGGCAAGCTCTCTACCAACTAATTAATATCCTCAACCACCTGTTTGCATTTTTCATGTACATGAGTGCTCTGTCTGAGTGTATGCTTTTGTGTCAGAAGAGAACATCAGATCCCATTACAGATGGTTGTGAGCTACCATGTGGTTGCTGGGAATTGAACTCGGGACCTCTGGAAGAGCAGTCAGTGCTCCTAACCACCGAGCCACCTCTCCAGTCCCCATTTTTCATCTTTATAAGCCATATATTCTTGTTTTATTTTAATTTTTAAATTTAGTTTTATATGTAGGGATGTTTTCCCTTCATGTCTCTGCATCACTTGTGTCTGGTGCCCAAAGAGGCCAGAAGAGGGGATTCATTGCATGCCCTGGAACTGGAGTTACAGATGGTTGTGAACCAGCATGTGAGTGCTGTGCCAAGAGTTGAGCTTGGAAGAGTCAATGCTCTTAAGCACTGGTCTATCTCTCCAGTCCCAAACAGCACATTCTTATAAAAAGTTCCTTTTTTTTTTCTTTTTTGAAGCAAGGCCTTCCTATGTCCCAGTCTAGTGTAACTGCTTGGTCTTTTCTATGTCCCACCCCAGTTCCTGAATAATGACGTAGAGGCTTATTTATTTGTGGATTAATGTCTGGGCCTTAAACTAGGCTTGCTCCCCAACCAGCCCGTAACTGGGTCAACCTGTGTATACTATTCTATGTCTGCTGTCTTTTACACAGTGCACAGCAGATTATTCCTACAGTTTAGGGCTTCCATCCTCCTGCTTCGGCCTCTGACGTAGCTGAGATTTCAAGCAAGTTCTAATACCCTCCACCCAGGCATGCAAAACACTGAGCATAGAGCAGTCCATGAGCCTGGGCCTACAGCTATAGACACACTGGAGGGACCAAATTAATAATAATAATAAAAGATAAAATAAAAGCTCACCTCAACTCTCCACATCCTAATGCTTACAGTATTGAGACCTGCAACAATGACACCGACCTGGGGCTCCAAGGCCATCTATGCTATGATCTATCCCATGATCTGAGGCAAGGACCAGCACTGGAAGTCCGGTCGGCACCAGGGCTAACCTGAACACTTTAAGAACACAGTTGGGCTGGAGAGATGGCTCAGTGGTTAAGAGCACTGACTGCTCTTCCAGACGTCCTGAGTTCAAATCCCGGCAACCACATGGTGGCTCACAACCATCTGTAATGGGATCTGATGCCCTCTTCTGTGTCTGAAGACAGTGACAGTGTACTCATATAAATAAAGTAAATCTTTAAAAAAAAAGAGGCTGAGGCAGATTTTAAAAAAAAGAAAGAAAGAAATACAGCTTTTCAAGAACCCTCTGCTGGTTCAGCATCTGTGAATCAGTAGAGTGCCTGCTTAGTATCAGGGAAATCCTGGGTCTGACCCCAGCAGTGCACGAATAAGGTTAAGGTGACCTATGTGTGAAATCCTGGTACTAATGAGGTAGAGGCAATTAGAAGTTCAAGGTCATCCTCAACTACGTCATGGCCAGTCTGGGATACATGAATACATGAGAATTGTCTAGGAAAACAAAAACAAAAACAGAACACAACCGCCTCCGTTTACAGTCTTCCTTTCCACCCCCCTAGGTTGATGCTGGAGTTTGATCTACTCCTCTTCAGCTTCGGACAGCTGCCCTTGGCGCTGATGATGTGGGTTCCCATGTTCCTGTCCACGCTGCTTCTGCCCTACCAGACCTTGCGGCTGTGGGCCAGGCCACGCTCAGGGGGCGCCTGGACGCTGGGTGCCAGCCTGGGCTGTGTTCTGCTGGCTGCCCACGCCGCGGTGCTCTGCGTCCTGCCGGTGCACGTGTCAGTGAAGCATGAACTTCCACCGGCCTCGCGCTGTGTGCTTGTCTTTGAGCAGGTAAGGCTCCCGGATACTCTGGGACCGGACCTACAGACAACCGGCATGGATACAAGGCCGTTCTGGCTGGGTTTGGTTGCTAGGTAACACTGTGACTCTGGCGGCGGTGGGATGAAGACTGCCCTGTCTCTCTTTACCCTTCGTCCCAGCGCTGTCTGTGTTAAGCTACAAAGTCATGACAAAAAAATAGAAAATGTGGGCTGGAGAGATGGCACTGGCTGCTCTCTCAGAGGTCTTGAGTTCAATTCCCAGCAACCACATGGTGACTTACCACCATCTGTAATGGGATCCAATGCTCTCTTCTGGTGTGTCTAAAGTCAGCAACAGTGTACTCATATACATAAAATAAATACGTCTAAAAAACAAACAACAAACAAACAAACAGAAACCATGGGCTTCCGCCAGGCAGGTCTTGAACTGGCTTGCCTCCGATAAATCTGACTGAGTACAGAGAGGTTATTTTCTAGAGCTACATAGCAACTTGGTCTCCTTTCCACCTCAGGTCAGATTCCTGATGAAAAGCTACTCCTTCCTGAGAGAGACTGTGCCTGGGATCTTTTGTGTCAGAGGAGGTGAGGTGTCCCACGGGTCCACTGTGACCTGGATCCTCTTGGCCGCTGGGGAAGCCACAGATACAAAGCTCTACCCTGGAGAGACGGTTGTCCAGCAGACACAGAGCTGACCTTTAGCTGAGCTGAGGGAGCATTCTCAGGCCCACATCTGAGAGAACCACTGTTACCCAGACCCCCCGGTGCTATCCAGGTCCCAATCTGGAAAGACAGGGGTGACAGAGAATGGGCAGGGGCCGCCCAGGAAGCTCTGGCCACAGCCGGTCTACAAAGCCCATCTAGAATGTGAGCGAGTTCAGCCGCACCGAATGCACACCCTGGATCCCTGCCCAGTCCACCTCCCCGAGCTACTGCAGGTTTGCCCTCCCTATCCTGACCCACCCTTTTCATTCCTGCCCAGGGAAGGGCATCTGCACCCCGAGTTTCTCCAGCTATCTCTACTTCCTCTTCTGCCCTACACTCATCTACAGAGAAACATACCCCAGGTGAGACCCTGCCCATCTCCCCAAACGCCCCAGTCTAGTAAGGGTGGTGCCCTTCTCCCGCAGGCACCAGCCACTTGTTCCGAAGGAAGTAACAGGGAAACAGTTTGTGGCTTCCTTTGCCCTGGACATTCCCATGATCCATTCTCAATTGATCAACCCTGTTCTGTCCTCCACGCCCCAGACATCGCGTATGGTTGGACACCTCCAATGACACTCAAACTGAACACCCACTTATTGTGTTTGCTCTGGGAAACCTGAAGTGTTCTAGGACCACCCCCATGACCCCTGGGAATCCATTCCGGCCTGAACAATGGAGGGCGCCTCAGAGAAAGGGCTAAAAGACCTGAACAAGGAATGACAGAGAAAAGGGTGATAATCATGTTTTCCTATCACTGCTGCAGGACACCCAGCATCAGGTGGAATTATGTGGCCAAGAACTTTGCCCAGGTCAGAAGACAGGGTGGAAGATGTCCAGCTGTGACTCGAGGTGGCTTAGAGGTGGGGGAGGCTGGGGAGGAGGCAGTGGCCCTGCCAAAGCCATGTGTCCTCCTCTGTCTGCAGGCTCTGGGCTGTTTGCTCTATGCCTGCTTCATCCTGGGCCGCCTCTGTGTCCCTGTCTTTGCCAACATGAGTCGAGAACCCTTCAGCACCCGGGCTCTGCTGCTGTCCATCCTGCACGCCACGGGGCCAGGTAAGCAGGTCATCATGGTGGCAGAAGGCTGTGCCCCACCCCGGGGGAGGCTTGTCAGGGAAAGCGTCACCCTTCTGAGTCCCTAACACCGGCCTCTCCAGTCCGTTACCACCTTCTTCCTGTAGCCTGGTAACATGGCTCCGCCCATTCACGGTCTCCTTCTCTGGCTTGGGAAGTCTCTCCTGCAAATCGACCCAGCCACGACCCTGCTTCCAAAGGCTTGCCTTCCTTCCTTCTTTCTCTCTTCCTTCCCCGTCCCTTCCTTCGGCACTGGGGAGTAAACCTAAGGCCTCATCACGGCAGACAAATGCTGTACTGTTGAGCTATACCCCAGCCCCTTTTCATTTCTTTCTTTTTAAAAAAAAAGGGGGGGGGGTTGGGGATTTAGCTCAGTGGTAGAGCACTTGCCTAGCAAGCTCAAGGCCCTGGGTTCGGTCCCCAGCTCCGAAAAAAAGAAAAAATACTTTTTAAAAAAATTTGTTGGGGCTGGGGATTTAGCTCAGTGGTAGAGCGCTTACCTAGGAAGCGCAAGGCCCTGGGTTCGGTCACCAGCTCCGAAAAAAAGAACCAAAAAAAAAAAAAAAGATTTGTTTATTTTATGTATATGAGCACAGTGTCTCTGACACACCAGAGCGGCATCCTGTTACAGATGGTTGTGAGCCACCATGCAGGAATTGAACTCAGGACCCCTGGAAGAGCAGGCGGGTGCCGTTTAACCACTGAGCCTTCCTTCCTGCCCCCTCATTTTTTACTTTGAGAAAGGTCTCACTCGCTAAAGTTTCTCAAATGGGACTTGGACTCTCAATTGTTTTGTTCTTTTTTTGGGGGGGGGTTGTTTGTTTTCGTTTGTTTGTTTTGCTTTTGTTTTTGTTTTTTTGAGAAAGAGTCCCTCTGTGTGACTTTGGCTCTCCTGGAACTCACTCTATGGGGCAGACTGGCTTCCAGACTGGAGATCCTCCGGGCTCAGCCTCCCGGATGTTTATAATTATTTATGTTGACATTTTGTTTGTTTTTGGGACATCTCTACCTTAAACTCAATCCTCCTGTCTCATTATCCCATGCAGCTAGGGTGGTGGGCTTGGAATGCCCTTTCCCCACTTGGAATGCAGCCTTGCTGGAGGGCATCCGCTCCGCCCCCTTTCCATTTTTCTAACTTTTATTTTATCGTACATACTTATTTTTACTCCTTTGAGATAGTGCCTTGCTGTGTCGCTCAGGCTACCCTGAGCCTACTTGGCCTCCACAGTCGTTGGGAGCCACAGTTTCAGTGATCTCACCCTTGTTCTGTATTACACCCCTGGGACGTCCCCTGTTGTCATCTCGGTAGTTCCACTATCCCGGACCTCGATCCATATACAGGTTTCAGCATGTGTGCGTCTGTCTTAATGTGATGAACTTCCAAGGGCCAGGGGCAGTGTGAGTCTGTATTTTTGATTTTCAGGCATAGAGCAGGGTCAAGCACGCCAGCAAATGTGCCGGTTAAGGAACGCATGAACGGTGAATGAATGCTTGCTCTGTGTCGGGGCCCTGATGGCTGGACAAAGGCTCTAGAGAGCCTGATCAGGGCTGCGGGGGTTGCACCTCTTGTCCCGCCCGCCCCCTAGGCATCTTCATGCTGCTCCTCATCTTCTTCGCCTTCCTGCACTGCTGGCTCAACGCCTTCGCCGAGATGCTGCGGTTTGGAGACAGAATGTTCTACCGGGTGCGGCCTGGACCGGGGCTAGCTGAGGGCTGCAGTTGGGGAGGTTGACCAAGGCCCCGGGGGCGGGGAGGGGGTGTGAGGGGGATGGTTGGGAGGGAGTTGGCTGCGGTGGGTGCCACCTCGCAGGGCTGTTCATCTCCAGCCGTGAGTAATGTGGGCCTCAGGGTGTAAGGGTGGTGCCAGTCCTTCACCTCTAAGTGGTAGGGCTTCTGTGTGGATGGTGCCACTTCTCCTGAGTGGATAGGCATGAGGGCGGGGCCCAGGCTGGGAGAGGGAGTTGAGAGTGTTGGCTGCCTCAGTTTGCCCAAGAGCCAGACCTTCTAAAGAATACAGGTAGGGGTGGGTGTGGGGAGCGGCAGCCAGCGCCTGAGATCTCGCGTCCATCCCTCCCCAAATCCACAATCCCCACAGGACTGGTGGAACTCTACTTCCTTCTCCAACTATTACCGCACCTGGAACGTGGTGGTCCATGACTGGCTGTACAGCTACGTGTATCAAGATGGGCTGTGGGTATGAGCTGTGCACACTCCTCAGTTTTCACACTCCCAACGAGGGTCCTTTCTCCTCCTCTTATTCTGCCCCACTCATATTCAGATCCAAGGGCAGATGTATGGGGCTTGCTGGCCAGCCAGCCTGGCCTAGGGAGTTTGTTCCAGACGCATGAGACTCTCAGAAAACAGCAGAAGGTGCTTAAGTAGCACGGCATTGTCTGCTGGCGTGCGCACTCAAGGACAGGTGCACACGAAATATAAGACTGGAGGGGGGCAGGTATGGTAGCTCAAGCCTTTGAGTACTCAGAGAGGCAGAGGAGGAGGATCTCTATGAGCTCAAGACCAGCCTGGAGCTCTAGGATAGCCTGGACTACATGGAGAGACTGTCTCAAAAATACAAACGACGGTGATGATGATGATAAAGATGATGGGGACATATCTTAGTAGCAGAGCACTTCATAAGGCCTTGGTCTCTGACACTGTCAAAATATAAAACCAGTAAAATCACACAGCTAAGGACCAAGAGGTTAGGACAAGGCTCTTAAATGACATTAGTGAGGACCCTTCTGAG